>NC_091133.1:43581535-43891990 GCF_040183065.1 Periplaneta americana
TATTAACAAATTTAAGCATATATTTTTATTTAATTTCACGAAAACGTAATAGAACACACACATATTTATTTAAACTAATATTAACTCTTTGCTAGATATACCTACTGATGTAATTGTTTTCGTAATTTTACTAACGATGTAAGCAGTATAACGTAAATAAAATAACAAAAGAATTTTTTCTGAAAAAAAAACTATCAAGTTTTGACTCTATGTTCTATGGAAATTTTTTGATCCTGTAGGTAGACCATCCCCGACGACTTTGGAAAGGACGGCACTTATACCCTTTACAATCTGTATAATTGCTACACAATAAGTGGGAAGCACCCTGTACTCGACTTCATAGAATGTGGTTCCGTCTTGGAAATTTTGACGAAATAACACTTCCTGCATCAATTTGGGTTTCAATAGTACATCTTTCAACCCGCTGTCCATCTTTCAATCCGCTGTCTGTCGCTAAAGAGAGAAATTAGCACATAATATAGTTACGTATAAGGAGAAGAACACAATTTTAAATGTGTTTGACATTGCATGCTCTAAATATTGTAACATTTACTCTTTCAATGTGTAGTTTTATAATCTCATAGCTTTCCTTTTATTGTAGTAAAACGGAAAGTTTAATACCCAAGAAACAAGATCATAAAGATCTCCAGTTTAATAGAAGCTTATTATGAAGATATTAATGTAAATTACAAACTTGCTGCTTTGAAATTGTAATTTCACTGACATGATTAGTTCGTTAGTTATAACATCGTTTGGAATTGTACATTCATACAGACTTATTTGACTTGCAAAACTAGCAAATATTGCAATAATTGTTCAATATGTTTTATGAATTCAGGGGTTGTCCAGTAAGAGACAAGCGACACAGTTTCTAGTATAAATTCAGAGAAATCCGATTATATTTCTGATAAAGCTTTGACAATTCATCTCTCTTTCAAAGGGAATGTGATCATATCCCTTAATTTCTTCTTGTGCTGCCTCAGCAGACTTGAGTCCTGCTAACAATGCATAGAAGTCTCATTGCATGATAGTATCTATTGTTGCTTCAAAGTTCGTGCAGGTGTCAAGACAAAAATATGCAAAAGATTTAGTCGTACAAGATTTATGAAATGATAATTTTCCTTCTTTCTGATTTTTAATGGTTATAGCCGAGGTTTGATGATTAACAGCTGGACTCGTGCTCCGAAGCTGCGTCCAGGTTTTGTTCGAATCCCGTTTGGCTGATTACAGTTGTAACCGTCGTCGACGCCCTCGGCTGCCAGCTCCGTCGTATATGGAAAGTATCTCGAGGATGGAACGTCGATGTAAATAATTAATTATTTACACTGATTAATTTGGGCGCCAACCTCCTCGAGATTACTTCGGTAGAGGATGAGGTTCCCAGGTCAGCTGCAAAACGGTCGGGACATGGGGTTTGGGAGACGTGCTCGTAGGTTGTAATGATGTAGGCGCACACCAGAAGTTGTTGGTAAGAACTATGAAAACGTTTATTATTATTATTAAGTGTTCGTTTCAGATTAGCAGAAATGCGCGTCCAAGTGTATAATATCTCGCTCTCACTTCCCGCAAGTTGATATACTAATTTCTGACTTCACGTAATTATATAATTTGCACTATAAAACACCAGTAATATAACGGACAGTTGATAACGTGATGAGAGGAAAGAATTCAGACTTATAATAATAATGCAACACACGACTTCTTATTACACCCACTAAAAAATTCTAAGTCCGTAAATTGTTATACTTCCGAGTTAGGTTTGCCGAGAATATGTGGAGTGTGACCTCTCCGAACACTGTCTATCTGCCTTCTGTCTATCTGCCAAATCTATCCTCTACTTTCAACCACCAAACATAGAATTTCGCCCTCCTATCTATATATCACGTGTCTCTATTAAGAATCCTGATTGGCCATGATTACACTTACGTCACTTAAGACGCGTTCTTCAAAAATTGTTCGTTAACTAGAACACCTCCTACTTCCGGCGTCCTGACAATCCTCTGACATATACCAGATCATCTCTATTGGAACCTGGCTTGGCGTCATCTTACTGACCACCCGCAGGCAAAGTCCATACGTTCCCTCATCAGTCAACTCCACGCCTGGACACATGTTTCCTGTCAGCCTGGCTTCCCTTCGGCCTTCCTGTCCACCTGTTACTTCCGTCTCAGATTTTGAAACTAACTTACACGTCCATGCTTCTTACTATCCATATGAGAATATTAACACGAAATACTAATCTAATGAAAATCTCCTTAGCCTATACGAGGAACAGTCTCAAATGCCCTCTCATAACAAAGAATATTCCCAAGGGAATATTTGTTGTTATGAGACGCCCCAAAAAAAAAAATACCTTCGCTACTAGTCTCCGGTGTCCCCTAATTAGTCACACTTGGATACACCTTTTGCTATGCTTATAAACAATGTACAAATTTACACTTACAATTATTACATATTTACAACTATTTACATGTATGAATCTATATACACACCTCACGCCTGCTTACATCTCACACGCCAGTTTAACTGACTTCTACCTGACATATATACAGCATCCAATCGTAACATTCAGGGCACATCCGAATACAATGGCGCTCTCTCACTCACATTCATGATCGGTTCCTTGATACATACTTATACTTATAACATAGAAATAAGAATTATGAACCACAATAAAAAAAAATATACGCTAAATAATACATAATACATTTTAAAATACCAATTAACCCTTTATATCATACTTCATATATTATCTGAAGCCTTGAAAACACATTTACATTCATAAAATTGAAATAATAACCATTAACCAGAATCAAAATTATACTAAGAGGTACATAATACTTTTAAAATACCAATTGGCCCTATTTATCCTATCTCATACACTAGCTGCAACCTTGAATACACCTCTCGAATAACGTCCCCTCAATATAGAGGACAACTTTATGTCTCGAACTAAAATGATGGTCTGGCACTTAATATTGATTCTAAAAAAATGGATACATATTCAAATCGAATCATTCAACCTCTACAAATGAATGAACATAAATGAAGTTAATTAAAAAAAATATTCTATCATTATTATTAATCATTATTAATTCTTATTAATATCATCTTTAAATTATTGCCACAGGGAATACTACTTATCGCGTGATCTTATAAGAAAACACACAAAAACAACTAATTCTGAAGGTGGCAAAAAGAAAACAAAAGTAACAACACTTTTCACGAGGAAACATTTTCAGCACTGAAATCAGTTCTTGGTTCTAGTTGCTTATACCGCTCAAAGACTACATGCACAAAACAAACACATTCTTATTTTTCTTATAATTAAAATCATATTATTTTCAACTTTACACAAATTCTCGTTTATTAACCTGGTACGTCGCCTGGATGTCTATCATAAATCGGATCGTCATTCTCCGAATGGGATCGTCTGCGGCCTTCCTCATATGTCATTGTGCCATTCTTAAATTGACAGTTTACACGTGGAGACACACTTCTCCTCACATTAAATCTACCAGCATGCTTCCACTTAACTTTTTCTCCTCCTGCAGAAAAATGAGGCCTCCAATAGCCCTTCCTATATTCACTTCTTTGATCGTTGCAGTACCGCTTCCTATTGTTAGAAAATCGGTTCACAAAATACCGCGTGTCATTATTGTAGGGTTGTAAACCATGACCGCCAGCACTGTGTGGCCGATCCCTACTCCAACCGTCATTATGGTCATTGCTTTTGTACCCTCTGTGGGGTGGGAAGGCTTTTTCTGCCCTCCGCCCCATGTTTGTGATAGTTTTCGCATTCTCTTTCTCGCTCCCAAACTCATAAAACTTTTCGATTACTCTATTTACTTGCTCCTTGAATGCTCTATAACTTTCTAACACCTGGCTCTCTAGCCTGATACTATCCTCGGTTAACCTATACTCCAATTCATTACTATTCTCATCGAGATTATCGTCCAATCCATTAATATCCATAGTTATTTTACTTTCCAGCTCATTATTATTTCCGGCTACCTTAATATTCAATTCCCCAATATTCTCATTAATATCCTCAGCTAATTTACTCTCCACTTCATTACTATTTCCTGCTTTCTTATTATTCACTCCATTAATATTCTCAGCTAACTTATCTTTCAGTTCAGTACTATTTTCATCTAGTTTCTCTTTCAACTCATTAATATTCACAGCTAGTTTAATTTCCACTTCATTACAATTCTCAGCTAGTTTATTACTCAATTCATTGATATTCTTAGCTAACTTATCTTTCTGTTCAGTACTATTTTCAACTAGTTTCTCTTTCAACTCCTTAATATTCACAGCTAATTCAATTTCCACTTCATTACTATTCTCGGCTACCATATTATTCAATTCATCAATATTCTCTTCTAATTTATTATCCAATACATTACAATTTTCATCTAGATTATCTCCCAATTCATCAATATCCACAGCTAATTTACTTCTCATTTCATTACTATTCTCGGCTATCCTATTATCCAATTCACTAGTATCCACAATTAATTTACTTTCCACTTCATTACTATTCTCGGCTATCTTATTATCCAATTCACTAGTATCCACAATTAATTTACTTTCCACTTCATTATTATTCCCTGCTATCTTACTATTCAATTCACTAATATCCACAATTAATTTACGTTCCACTCCATTACTATTCTCGGCTACCTTACTATTCAATTCACTAGTATCCTCAATTAATTTACTTTCCACTTCATTACTATTCTCGGCTATCTTATTATTCAATTCACTAATATCCTCAATTAATTTACTTTCCACTTCATTACTACTCTCGGCTACCTTATTATTCAATTCACTAATATCCTCAATTAATTTACTTTCCACTTCATTATTGTTCTCGGCTAGTACATTTCCCAATCTATTATAGCTCTCTTCTATCATATTTCCCAATCTATTAGATCTCTCGTTCATTATATTTCTTAATTGACCAATTTGCTCTTGATATACGTCAGAACTTTCCATTAACTGGCTCTCTAGCCTACTACTATTCTCAGCCATCTCACTCTTCAAATTACCGAACTGGCTCTCTAGCCTGCTACTATTCTCAGCCATCTCACTCTTCAAATTACCGAACTGGCTCTCTAGCCTGCTACTATGACTCTCTAGCCTGCTACTATTCTCAGCCATCTCACTCTTCAAATTACCCATCTCACTCTTCAAATTACCCATCTCACTCTTCAAATTACCCATCTCACTCTTCAAATCACTCTTCAATTTATTACTAGTTTCTATCATTTCGTTCCTCATCTGATTCATCTGTTCCAATATCCGCTCTAACACACTATTCGACATGACATTGTCCGAACCTCGCGAACTTTCTTTATCTTGGCTAGTACTCGTCCCTGCTGTAGTCTCCATTTTTTTTTTTTTACTTCTAGTCTGGCTCCTTAGCAACATGTAATATATAATATATCTTCAACAATTCCCCTTAAACTCAAAAACAAAATAAACCCTACCAAAATGAATTACACACATGTACATATATATGGATACAACAATTGAAATGAGACCCTTTATGCTTACGTATCGACGTCTTCTAGGTTACGCCTGGTTGATCGTCTCCCCCACCGTCCATCATTGTTCTCAGCTGTTTCGGGGTCTGCACGGTGTTGTGGCCGTCGGTCGTTGACACTGCATGGTACTGCAAGCTGCTCTACTAACACTGCGTCGGCTGTCGGCTCTCGCGTCGATCCCCGCCGTGGTCATTGTTGCCATCTCGAGCCGCATTAACCCTGCGTCGGCTGTCGGCTCTCGCGTCGATCCCCGCCGTGGTCATTGTTGCCATCTCGAGCCGCATTAACCCTGCGTCGGCTGTCGGCTCTCGCGTCGATCCCCGCCGTGGTCATTGTTGCCATCTCGAGCCGCATTAACCCTGCGTCGGCTGTCGGCTCTCGCGTCGATCCCCGCCGTGGATTCCTCACGCCATCAGGTGTTCATCTTGTAGCTCGTTGTTCATTCGGGCCTCGCTGCTCATCTCGTGCCCGACGTTGGGACGCCATATTTTGTAACCGTCGTCGACGCCCTCGGCTGCCAGCTCCGTCGTATATGGAAAGTATCTCGAGGATGGAACGTCGATGTAAATAATTAATTATTTACACTGATTAATTTGGGCGCCAACCTCCTCGAGATTACTTCGGTAGAGGATGAGGTTCCCAGGTCAGCTGCAAAACGGTCGGGACATGGGGTTTGGGAGACGTGCTCGTAGGTTGTAATGATGTAGGCGCACACCAGAAGTTGTTGGTAAGAACTATGAAAACGTTTATTATTATTATTAAGTGTTCGTTTCAGATTAGCAGAAATGCGCGTCCAAGTGTATAATATCTCGCTCTCACTTCCCGCAAGTTGATATACTAATTTCTGACTTCACGTAATTATATAATTTGCACTATAAAACACCAGTAATATAACGGACAGTTGATAACGTGATGAGAGGAAAGAATTCAGACTTATAATAATAATGCAACACACGACTTCTTATTACACCCACTAAAAAATTCTAAGTCCGTAAATTGTTATACTTCCGAGTTAGGTTTGCCGAGAATATGTGGAGTGTGACCTCTCCGAACACTGTCTATCTGCCTTCTGTCTATCTGCCAAATCTATCCTCTACTTTCAACCACCAAACATAGAATTTCGCCCTCCTATCTATATATCACGTGTCTCTATTAAGAATCCTGATTGGCCATGATTACACTTACGTCACTTAAGACGCGTTCTTCAAAAATTGTTCGTTAACTAGAACACCTCCTACTTCCGGCGTCCTGACAATCCTCTGACATATACCAGATCATCTCTATTGGAACCTGGCTTGGCGTCATCTTACTGACCACCCGCAGGCAAAGTCCATACGTTCCCTCATCAGTCAACTCCACGCCTGGACACATGTTTCCTGTCAGCCTGGCTTCCCTTCGGCCTTCCTGTCCACCTGTTACTTCCGTCTCAGATTTTGAAACTAACTTACACGTCCATGCTTCTTACTATCCATATGAGAATATTAACACGAAATACTAATCTAATGAAAATCTCCTTAGCCTATACGAGGAACAGTCTCACAGTGGAGTCTAGGTTATCCGACATAAACTGGACCTGGGAGGAGTCGGATAAGGGAAACTGTCGGATAATGCAGAACAAAAAAAAAGTACGATAAAACAATTATTATAGTAAAATATTTTAATTCCTGAGTAAAAAGGTAGAACAAAACTTTAATGAACTATGAACTCAGAGTAGGTCCACATTAGTTATAAATACAATAAAATATTTAAGAAAAAAATTTGTCAATGCTTGCTTACCTTCTGATTGAAAATTTCTCTCTGCAAGATCTACCACGAACAGTGACAGATAATACGGAATGTCTGATGACCAAAGACCGGATAATCGTGACTGTACCAAATTTTCCTTGTTTTTCCCGAGATTTTCCCCAACTATACGACGAATTTCACTTAATTATGTGGCGAATACATTGACATCTCCTTGTTACCAATTATATCGGCGATAGGTAACCGCATGGTTGATAAAATCGTCGTTAAAATAGTCTACCAATTAAAAATCGCATACTACGTAGTCTTACATGGCGAAACATAATTAAATATGAGATATTCACAGAAAATTGGAGGCTTTCCATTTATACCGTCACAAATATTGTTTTCTGGGCGCCGAATGACTCATAGAGTAAAAAAAAAAGATAAAATAAACATTTTCATAACAGTATAGTACTGGGTGAACAGATAGAGCAGAACAAGTTTCACGGCCGGCCGGCTATGCGTGCAGAGGTGGGGGACTCAAGGCCGCGCGAGGTCGTGAAACCTGTTCTGCTCTATACTGTTCACCCAGTATAATGACCGCAAGTCACTTAATATTATGCATGTATTTTAGAATATTTATTTTCTCAGGTATAGGAAGTGTGACAAAAGTCATATTTAAATGGTAGTCTATATTAACTTTTACATTTTTTTTTTATTCTGCTCACAATTCTGTACATGGATAGTACATTTTTTTTCTGTAACCAATTTTTGTACAGCAAAATCTTACATTACTCTTTTGACTTTGAACGGAATAACCTTATATATGGACTGTAAATTTAATATTTTTATTGCATTCTAAATTGTTTAGAGATTAAAGGAGGTCATGACTTATACATGGTGTTTAAAAAATACCTTATATATGGACTGTAAATTTAATATTTTTATTGCATTCTAAATTGTTTAGAGATTAAAGGAGGTCATGACTTATACATGGTGTTTAAAAAATACGGGGCATAATTTCAGGTATGTATTTCCACATATAGACAATCGAAATAGTTCATTACAACATGTGTCCGGAAATGCTTCATTTCCGAGTTATGCCCTTCACAACATTGAAATTCACCGGAACGTTTTTCTTTCCGCAGGTCGTTGCCGTCAAAGGAGACATTAAGAGGGCACTCTGACAGTTCATTCCGAGGCGAAGGTTACATTCAGTGTTTTGTAGGCATTAGACTGTGCGACATGTATTCAAAACAAGAGCTGGCAGAGGTACACTTCATGTACGGTAAGGCGGACGGCAATGCTGCGCTGGCTCGTCGTTTGTACCAGGAGAGGTACCCACAGCGACAATGTCCAGATCGGAAGACATTTGTACGTCTCCATTACCGTCTGTGCGAGTATGGAAAATTTAACTCTCCTGGTTTGGGAAGGGGACGACCAAGATCTACAACTCCAGAAATACAGGAGGAGATTCTGGAGGCTGTGAACATGACTCCTTCTATCAGCACACGAAGGGTAGCGTTGCAAGTCAATGTTCCTCATACGACTGTCTGGAGACTGTTAAAAGAGTATCAATTGTATCCTTATCATTTGCAACGCGTACAGGCCCTGTCACCAGCAGATTACCCTGCACGAGTTAGGTTCTGTCAGTGGTTCTTGCAGCAGTGTGGTGTAAATCCGAACTTTCCTACCTTAGTATTATTTACAGATGAAGCACAGTTCACACGAGATGGCATAACAAATTTCCACAATCAGCATGTATGGGCGTACGTGCAAATGTTCCATCTCATCACCAGGTGCGGTTCTCCCTCAACATGTGGGCCGGTATCATTGGTGATCGATTAGTTGGACCCCATGAACTTGTAAACAGACTTACAGGGCAGGCGTACACAAACTTCCTGGAAAACACCATACCTCATGTTTTAGAAGACACTCCACTGATCAATCGTCAACACATTCACTTCTTGCATGATGGCGCTCCTGCACACTTCAGTCGTACGGTTCGCCGGTACTTGGATCGAAGGTTTCCTGATCGATGGATAGGTAGAGGTGGCCCAATTGCTTGGCCTCTACGCTCACCTGATCTGAACCCTCTCGATTTCTACTTGTGGGGCCATTTAAAATCATTGGTTTATTCGTCTCCGGTGCCTGATTTGGAATCCCTTCGGAATCGAATTGTGGCATGTTCTGAGGAGATACGCAATACTCCTGGAGTTTGGGATCGTGTTCGCAGGTCAATGAGACATCGATGTGAGGTCTGTATTCAAGCAGGAGGTGGACATTTTGAACATCTTCTGTAATGACAACGACCTGCGGAAAGAAAAACGTTCCGGTGAATTTCAATGTTGTGAAGGCCATAACTCGGAAATGAAGCATTTCCGGACACATGTTGTAATGAACTATTTTGATTGTCTACATGTGGGAAATACATACCTGCAATTATGCCCCGTATTTTTGAAACACCCTGTATTGTCAAAAAAAATTAACAACTGTGGGTGTAATAATTTACCTACAAACGAGTCACATACAGTAGAACATTTGTTATAGAAGTAAGAGTACGAGTATTTATAAATTTCAGACTCCGTTACTTATGTGACGAAATGTTTGTAAGGAACTTAGTCGAGTAACAAGATAAAAGCAACCATTTTTAAGTTATTGTGACATAATAAAAAGAATTAGTGACTCATGAACAGAAGTGAGAAAAGAGTTAAACACTTTAATCATATTATGTTTAGGCTATTGTTAAAAAAATGTTTTTTTTTCACACTAGTTTTGCCTAAGAAAAAAGAAGTTATAAATTTCATGCATAGCATTAAGTTATGAATTCCTAGTAGATATTTTTACAATCATATTTAAATTAAACATAGTATAGGTATAAACAATATTCCATACTTTTATTCACTCTTTAATAAATAGATATTTATTTGTCATCAACATTTATAGCTATTAGTTATGATGTACCACAACTTATGTATACGGGTTTCACCATAACTTTCTACTACATACCTACAATTAGCATGCAATCCCGGCAGCCTGTTAAACTAATAACTCTTCTACTTTCGCTATTAACTTAACCCCAAACAGTTAATTTCTTCTTACTGATCTTAAATGTCCACCATCTGTTCCTTCCATACTTACGTTCCTTTCAGCATTCTAATCTTGATAACTAAATTTATATATAATTCCGTCTTTCTACATTACACCTAATTCGTTCTACTCTACAGGATATTATTCTGTTGATCATTATTACTTTATCAAAATATCGTTCTTAAATTTAAACTATCTATCCTAATTAAAATCCTCACACTAACATTCCTATTTAAAAGCCTTTAACACTTCACTCTGTTATAGTCATTGCGATCTTTTTTCTACCTAGTACACATCATTATAATAATCTTATTAAATTTTGATATGAGTATCTAGTTCACTTTAATTTGATCATTCATATCTTAACCACAATCAACGCTCAGAAAAAACTACAGAAAATTGTAAATTCTATCACTAAGATCATATATATATATATATATATATATATATATATATATATATATATATATTCACTCTGTATTATTTATTGTATTATATTATATTATATTTATTTATTTCTTACTTCCCTTATTCTGCTTAACCCTCCCATTCTCCAGCTTGCACACCACTACGGCTTTTACTCTTTTACTTATTGTAGCTACTTTGGTTTTAATGTCTTTGTTGAGTCCAGAAATTAATTTATTTTCGTTTACTCATCTAATATCAACTAACGAAAATGTATATAGTAGTAGTAGTATTTATTTATTTAATCTGGTAGAGATACGGCCGTCAGCCCTTCTCTGCCCCTCTACCAGGAGATTCCAACTATAATATGAAGAATAAATTTACAATTGAAGAGTCCACTGCAAGAATGATGGATGTCACTTTCTTGTCGAAAATGAACCAAGACTGTCAATGCATAGCTTAAGACATATAGAATGTACATACAGAGTTATATGGCATTAAGACTGATAGTCATTATCCAGTAATGAACGGAAAATCACATAAACTTTGAGCGCTAAGCATTTCAAACTTTCAATTGCTTCTCCTGCAAAATGTATTCCAAATGACATCCATCATTCTTGTAGTGGACTCTTCAATTATTATTAGATTTACAGTTACAATTACAAATAAAATTACAATATTAAATTTACAATTACAATTACAATAAAAATTAAAGTACGAAAAGATTACTTGACTAATGAAAGCTAGATAATTTATCAACAGTAATCTCACTAGAAGTTTTGATTTATCTAGAGAAAATCAAAACTCGAGTGGGATTTAATTGACTATTACACGATTAGAAGAAAGTATATAAAGATTAGAAGTAACGAAGTACTCCAATACAATAAAATATTAATTGACTTACGAAAATACAACTGCCTTCAAATGTATTTTTTTACCATCTCAACATTACAAATATTACGCTAGATGCATGCTAGATGGCAGTAGTGAGTTATGATTACTAGCAATACCTTCTCGTCGAGAAGTTCTCGATCTACAGTATATCACGATGGCAGTGTTACTAGTCAAGAAGTCTTTGTTGATTCAGTTTCATTTTTATTAAAACAATTGCATTCCACTTCAATTATCCGAATCCCAGTAATCAACGTCACTTGACAGATGATTTTCAATAAATATTAATATTAAACAATCTCTGATACGTGACTATCCATAATATCATATAGCAGAAGCTATAACATAACCTAAATAATATACAAAAGTGTTAGAAAAGTTTTAATTAACGACGAGGACATAAAAAATAAACATGAATAATTTTAAAAGGAAAAATTATTGAATGTACAATTTTCAAATTTGAATGTGGTTGGTGGTTCAATTGATGTTATACTGGACGTGTGCGTAATAGAAGTGGAACTCGTTGATGTAGGCCTACATAGTGTATTCAACTTATTCAAAATTTCCGAATGGTGCTCTTCATTTATTTGTAAATAGGATTTCAGAAGATGCATAGGTATGATCAGTGATTTTTATTAATTCTTGTTCTTGAATGCCAATGCGAGCCATATTTCAAACTGCTGTGCATCGACTGGATTGGTTTGTAATTTTTTTTTTTTTTTTTTTTTTTTTTTGACGTCCAGACCAGCGCAGTTTCAAATGTTGACAAACAAAGAAACAAATGCTAGGGACGCGATAAAATTAAACAAATGCTAGGGACGCGATAAAATTGTGCGATAAGCAGCCATGATTGGTTGAAATACGTCCTTCCGTACCGTTTTATTGGTCAAAAGTAGTATGACGTAGTAAAAGTGTAATAGTCATAGACAAACATTAAATATTTTATATTTACTGAATTACAAATTAAACCTAGAATAACAAAATTTTATAGTGATAAAATTATCGGATATTGAAATATTTTGTAATAGATTAAGGAAACTATTTACAAGAAATCAGTTACTGACCAAGTGCCTAGTTAGTTTGCGTTTGAATTAAATTTTATTTCGACAGTCCCTGATGCTAGCAGGGGCCTGTTTCTCAAAACTTACGGACTAGTAATACCAGTCTGTACAGTAGTAATATTAGTTTATTTTACAAGTCTGTGTTTCTAGAAACTACAAGGGTAAAGTAGTAGTTACCAGTTCACAGACTAGTAATATTGGTCGATTTTACCAGTTCATAAGTGATTCTGTTTCTCAAAATGCTAATCTAGTTGATTATACTAGTATTCAACAGGAATATTCCTACAAGACTCTAAAGACTAGTGATTTCTATATTATCAGTTACCAGTGGCAATCTTTCTCAGATAATCAAAACAAAATATTGTAGTTATTTTTTTAATATATGTCGTTTAGTGATTCCGATTGAAGTAGTGAAGAAGTTGTTGTGAGAAAAGCTAAAACTATATCGAGAAAGAACAATTATTATTCCTTTACGGGAGCATTGTTTAAATATAATGAACGGTTTAAATAAAGTGCTGAAAATCTTGGAGAGTTGTTAAATATAGTGGGACCTGCCATGGCAAGACAAACAAATAGGTCATGCATTATCAGCAAAGCTTCAAATACAAATTGCTCTACAAATCGGGATGTTGATTATTTTCCAATGCCATCTGGTTTTTCTGCCCTAGACCAGCAACACATGCAGAATTTTTTTCCTAATAATCTAATACTAATTCATCAACTGCAGTAATTTTTGCTGGCTTTCCTCCTCCACTGCCAGTTCTTCTGACATTGTCAACTTGAGCCTACAAATTAAATACAAAACGACACTAATTTATGAATAGATCAAACATAAAACTGAAAAAAAAAAAAAAATTAGCGAATTTTTCAAGTCATAAGTGGCATCCATGTCGCCAGTAGACCCACTAGCTACATAATGTGTTCATATTATGATACTGTGAACTTGAATTGGTACTCGTCAAAGTTGCTTTCTTAATGTTGGGCCAATAAGTGTCCCTAACGTATGCATAATCTTTGTTCTGAAGTATCAGTTCCATAGCCTCACATATTACAAATTTTTTTTGTCCAGTCGTTTACTTTATTATTTTTGTTATTATGCTTGAAAACGCACCGAATAATATATCCTTCGAGTCATTAATCATATTGAGTATAGATAATTTGCTTTCAATTGATGGAATTTCAAGAGAAGAGAGAAGTAAGAACCAAAATATACAAACAACTTAGCCTCCTAACCTCAAATAACAATACCTACCAATGGCTATAAACAAATGAACTCAATCATCTGACTAATGAAAGAGATCATGTGACTAGTGAAAAATTGTCACAAGTTACTAGACGGGTGAAATAGTTTGAGAAACAGAATCTACTAGAGCTGGTGAAATATACTTTGGTAACTAGTAACTGGTGAACTACTAAACTAGTATTTTTGAGAAACAGGCCCCAGGTAGCGAATTCCAGAGTCTTGGCAGGGCTGTTGTGAAAGAGGATGAGTATGAGGATGTGCAATGAGATGGTATTGTTAGTATTGTTTCATGACGAGAGCGTGTGTTCAGATTATGGTGGGAAGGAAGGTAAGTGAAGTGAGACGACAGGTACGAAGGAATATAAGAGTTCAAGATTTCGAAGAGAAAGAGAAGTGAATGTAAATTTCTTTTCTTATCTAGTTTAAGCCAACCTATTGCTTCCAGGGATGGGGTGATATGATCATATTTACAAACATTGCTTACAAAACGTACACACAAACAAAACGTACACACAACGTATACATATATATATATATATATATATATATATATATATATATATATATATATATATATATACACACACACACACACACACACACACACACACACAACAGAAGCCTACAGATAGAGGGGGAAGTTTCTGCTCTTTCTGGTCATGGTTGGCATTGCTCTAGGCCACTGCGGTGGCATCACAGGACAATCAGAAAACAACGAAACGGATAAACACCTATTCGCATGGCAGATAAATTTGTTCCACTGTCCATGCCGAGAATCGAATCTTGGAGTGCTTGATTGGGAAGGCCACGCTCTAGTCACATAGCCACAACGATGGTCATTACATAGTATATGCTACGTGATGAAATAATGAAGGTGAAGCCTTCTTGAACTTATATTTGAGAAAGAAACGAAGCCAGAGTTCCTTGCTTAGTTAAACCTTGGCCGGAGGGTTGACAGGGGGTTTATTGATAATTCGTAGGTTAATGAACTTCCGGGCCCACAATCAATATCGCCATGTGAGCATTGCGAGCATTTCCCACCCCGATTCGCTGTGGTTATCACCTAGAGTATAATAATTGTGCTTTGGAGTACATTTTTGGCACGCTTTCTATCCACATTTAAATGATTTATTATTCGTAATCCTATTGGTATATCAATATGAAGTAATTATTTATCTGAAATCTACTAAACCGAGTCTCATACAGAAATATGCTTATTAAAAATGTTGTTTTTTTCTTTATAATTGATAAAATTAACCTTTCTGAAAATAAACACTCAATTTCGTGCAATAATTATAAAAAGTAAATATTTGTATTTCTGTAAGTGTCTGTCTTCACGATGACCTCTGAAACCTATACATTGTTTAACTAAATAAAGAAAAATATTTATTATCAATTAGGCCTATATCAAATGCATATTATCGATTTTTGTTGACATTTTCCGAAGATTCTTGTGTGAACAAGAGAGCTGTGTCATCACTGATTCTGTAGGATGCTTCATATTTTTTTTACTTGGTTATTTAACGACGCTGTATGAACTACGAGGTTATTTAGCGTTGATGGAATTGGTGTTAGTCAGATGATATTTGGCGAGATGAGGCCGAAGATTCGCCATAGATTACCTGACATTTGCCTTATGGTTGAGGAAAACCTCGGAATAAACCCAACCAGGTATTCAGCCCAAGCTGGAATCAAACCCTCGCCCGAACCTAACTTCGAATCGGCAGGCAAGCTCTTTAGTCGACTGAGCTATGCCGGTGCCTTGCTTCACATTAATTGTCCACTTCGCCTTATGTTATGACATGTTTGGTCACTAATTGAATCTGTTTTTTGAGAGACCCCAGAAGTCAAATTTTATTGAATTTCAATTTATTGCTCATTTCTGTTCTATAGGGATAGATATAGCATTTTTTATAAAAAAAAATACTGCAAGTCAAACGGTATTTCTGTTCCGACGTTCGCTTGAAAATAAAATTAGGTTTCGTAGAGAAGGGTGGCACAGAATGAACAAAACTATAGCCTAAGCTGTTGTGTTTGGTAAATATGCTATTTTGTGTCTGAATTTTTAATTTGTTAGAATAATGTTGTTTTCTTTTGTGTAATGTATTATTGTATTAGATAATTTCATGCAGAATTTTATTATTTATGTCCTTAGTGACATTTCATACAGTTTAGAGTAAAATTTGTTCTTACCGGTTGTTCTTTATGGTTGTGAAACTTGGACTCTCACTTTGGGAGAGGAACATAGGTTAAGGGTGTTTGAAAATAAGGTGCTTATGAAAATATTTGGGGCTAAGAGGGATGAAGTTACAGTAGAATTGAGAAAGTTACACAATACATAACTGCACGCACTGTATTCTTCACCCGACATAATTAGGAACATTAAATCCAGACGTTTGAGTTGGGCAGGGCATGTAGCACGTATGGGCGAATCCAGAAATGCATATAGAGTGTTAGTTGGGAGGCCGGAGGGAAAAAGACCTTTAGGGAGGCCGGGACGTAGATGGGAAGATAATATTAAAATGGATTTGAAGGAGGTGGGATATGATGATAGAGAATGGATTAATCTTGCTGAGGATAGGGACCAATGGTGGGCTTATGTGAGGGCAGCAATGAACCTCCGGGTTCCTTAAAAGCCAGTAAGTGAGTAAGTAAGTTAGTAAGAGAAGCAAAAATTATGAAGTCAGCTTCTAAATACTCATTTGGGAATCAAATTCGTATTATTTTTTAACCAAATTTTAATTATTTAATTAAATAAATAGACTGTTTTATTAAATCTTTACCAGATTTTGGGAAACCCCATAAGTCAAACAATTTCAACCATGAATATAAGGCTAGAGTTATTTCTACAGGGAAATCATTTTATTTTACTTCAATTTTTATTGTACCTGAGTTTTTTAATGTACTTCACTCCCACCCCTTCTACTAATGAATTTTCAACTGTTCTCCAGACAGAATCAAGGCCGCATATAGTAAAGAGCACCGAGTTATTGAGTATAGTACGTTCCAGAAATATGTTCGCGTTTTCCAGTGACGAAAGAACTTTCAATATTGAATCATATTTTCGCACAGGTACTGTCCGTTTGCCTGCGTCGCATCCCGATTTCCCCCACCTGCTTCTGCACGCCCCTCTGTAAAAGCTGGGCTGTCTTAGCTCTTTTCTGAAAACATTAATTTCTGTTAGGAATTGGACGTTTACGTAATATTATACAACTGTTTAAAATAACTTAAATAAAAGGGCCTCGTTAAGTAATTAACTGTCACGTGATTTCCCTCCTTTCTACGATCCTGCGGCATAACCACTTGGACGGACAGTAGATAGCATGTCTGAGTAATTTTATCTGTGCGGGTCGGGCAGAAGTGAAGATTGAATTTACAGTACATAAGGTACTCTTTTATAGGGTAGGTACAGAATTATTTCAACATGAGTTACTAGTACGAAGGACGAAACTGGCAATTGGAATTAGATGCAATAGTCTATATTGCGATAATATGCACATTAGAACTGAAGCCTGTATCGAAATGAACGGCCACCATTTTCAAA
Organism: Periplaneta americana; assembly: GCF_040183065.1. Taxonomy (NCBI): domain Eukaryota; kingdom Metazoa; phylum Arthropoda; class Insecta; order Blattodea; family Blattidae; genus Periplaneta; species Periplaneta americana. The sequence continues at coordinate 43,599,047 of NC_091133.1, forward strand.
AATATGTTTAAATATCCATATTATGATTATTTTTCCATTGAACTTCATTCTCTATATTGTACGCTAATGTGCTGTAGACAGTATACTATACACTGCATAATGAATACGTTCGCATGAGTAGCTCAGTTCGTGAGTAAAAACACTTATTCTTAATACAGTACTGCATTTTGATTAAACAAAAACCTAATGAAAATTATCGAACTCAAAATCGCGATATTTCCTAGTTTACGTAAATGGATGAAGTACTTTTCTTCCCTCCTATACCTAGTAAAGTGATTTGTTTGTGTTTTACGCCGGTATCATCGAACTCCAGTCTTGGAAGGAGGTAGCGAACGGTGTTTCCGGTTCTCTAAAGGTATAGCCAGGTTAATATTAAAAATGTTATTAAAAATAAAATGATGTCCCTGTATTTAAAAATATTCTTTTGCATACAGAAATATTCGTTACGTTTCTACAAGCATTTCCCATTTCAAACATTCGAATTCTTAACTCATGCATTTCTTTTAAATAGTATTTTGTGTTTCCCCAAAACTTTGTATTTAGTGACTTAAGGATTTTCTAAAAAAAAAAAAAAAGGATTCAATTATAGGTTTAAGCTCACTATTCGCCACACTTACACTATTATTCGTAATATTAGAAAGTTCTTCATTATTAGGTCTATTAAGTCGTTTAATTCCACTTTGTTCTATACTTAAAAAAAAAAACAAAAATACTCACAGTCATAATATGAAGTGGACTGAATGAACTTTCTAGGAATTGACCTACACTAGTCCAAATTATTTCTTACTCATATTATTTAGGACCATACCATTTACGTAAACATTGAGTTACCGGTACATATTAATTTTCAGAATTTTGCTTTCTGCATATCTAATGCTAGAGAGAGACAGTAGCATATATTATTCTGACTTGGGAGCTGAAATTATAGAAAGAAAGGAAATATTGCTTCTGAAATAACAAAGATAATAACTGAGAGTCCGTCTGGAATAGGAATGCTAAATGGAATTATGTGGGACAGATATTTATGTAAATTAAATTTCATGTGTTTAAATAAACCAATAGTGATAAGCTTAATGATTTATGACGTACAAATACGGAATATGAACGCTAAATTAATATCAAAATTGCAGTCAACAGAAATGCATTATTAAGAATGTCATTACAATGCTCTGCACTAGGTAGAATTAATTACACAATAAGATAAATATGAACTTAAGAATTCTACTCTACTGTTTGTGGTAACCAAAGAGTTACAGTGCTGGTTTGGACATGTGAAAAGAATGAATGAGTGGGAATAGGTTACCAAAGAGAAGATGAGAATGAGTCACAACTGGGAAGAAAAGAAGCGGAAAATATAATAAATCACGGCTGGTGGATCTTCTTTGCATGATGGAAACGCGAGAATTACAAAATGATGAATAGTAAGGTAGAAATGAATTAAGGAGTAAAATTTCAATGGTATGAAAATTCGGCAGAGAAAACGCCTTAGCCGACTGAGCTACGCCGGTGGCTAATATATATTACTATAACATGTCACGAACAATATAAGTGTTCCATACAGGTCTACTCCATTAACATCCCTGCAAGTAAGCAATATTGTCTTCATAAACGTTATTTTATCCAAATCCATTACCTAAAAAAACTTTGCGACTTCTGGTCCGTTTATTTCTCGTGATAGTTTGTGTATTTATTTTTCCAAGTGTGCTACTTCATCTCTACTTATGTTTATTATTACAGTATCAGACATAGTCTTGGTACACAACACATGCAGTTTTATTTGCTTATTCCAGTCTTCTTTGATGTAAGTTAACTCTTTATTTGTTAAAATTAGGACAATAAATTTTATGAGCGACAGGCTATCATAGAATGACAATAAAATTATAAAACTAATTCAAAATTACGTTATTAGTGATGAATAGGGACCGTTTTTTATCCCCTGAGGCTGCAAAGTTAAGTGTTACTGGAGATTTAAGTTGTCTATGCGCGTGCATATATGCAAGAGAAGTACTTGACTGGCTGCTCACGCGACTTCTATTTGATCAAGTTGGGCAGAAGTAAATATGGACCGCTTTAATAATTATTACACTAATATTCACAATTTAAATTATTTACAATATGTACACTAGAATTCGCTATTTTTACTATTTATACCGTCATAAAGAATGTACTTTTATGTACAGAGTTGTGTACTGTAATGCAAGATATTTTATTTAATAATACTGTAGCCTATAGTCTACTTATTTTGTAAATATTGTAAATATGTTTGATCAATATAAACCTACATTCTTTATAATAGTGTAAATAGTAATAATAGGGTATTCTAGTGTACATATATATAGTGTAAAAAGGTTATCAGATATTGACTTCTTTCAAAAGTCGATTGTTAAAAAAACTACTTTTCGTTTGTAGAATAAGATATGATCTTTCTTGAAATATTTATTTTGTAGAATATGTTTTTTATTTTTAGTATATCAATTTTCATTCATTCTGTTAATCATTCCTTTGGTTCGAATTGTCTTATTTAACACTGAATTGTAATTTTTTAAAGGGGTCATCAGATATTGACTTCTTTCAAAAGCCGATTGTCAAAAAACTACTTTTCGTCTGCAGAATAAGTTATGATCATTCTTCAAATATTTATTTTGTAGAATATGATTTTTACTTTTAATATATCAATTTTCATTCATTCTGTTAATCATTTCTTTGGTTCGAATTGTCTTATTTAACACTAAATTGTAATTTTTTAACTCCAGCGACAAATAAAGAAAAATACACTTCTTATGTCTTCAGATTTTGTTACTAAATTTTGCACTGTTTATCTGTTCTTTAAAAACGCTGAATAGAAAATAGAGCATGAAAATATTGTCATCGGTAATGTAAGGTGTGAAATTATTTAATAAAATGGTAGTAGGAGGAATAGCAATAATAAATTATTATTATTATTATTATTATTATTATTATTATTATTATTATTATTATTTCTTTCTGACCAGTGAATTGAAATTCAGCGAAAACTCGTATTTAGACGTTGTAATATAACCGGGATCCGATCTAAACCTGTCAGAAATAAATAAAAATTACTACCATTTTTATCTTCTATATAAAAGTCATAAATGTTCGATTGAGTTACACCAAGCCGTCAGCACAGCAACCTTTAAAATTGGTGAATTATGTCCTTGGTATAATACTTTCAAACGAATTGTCTAGTTCCCCAAACAATTGATGTTCCTGTTTTATGTTGTATATAAATAAGAAATAAAATGAGACGTCAGGTTTTCCTTTTCACGATGCTGGAATGCTATAAAGTAAAATGGGACAATATTTTACGTTAGGAAAGTGCTGAGATATTTCAATCAAAATAAAACTGGAAAATAGATTTGTAACTGGTTACATCTATAGCAATTTCTCCGTTCACACAATTCAGTGGAATGTCCTCAATAAAATGAATAGAATGTTGATAAGGCAAAATACAATATTTTACACTTTAGAAATAAGATCTCTAGTAAATTGTAACACATAATTAAGATACATACATACATGCATATGTGCATACATGCATACATACATTATATACATACATACGAGGCGCATCCAGAAAGTAAGTTTCCCGATTTTTTCCCCTTGAAAGTAAACGTAATTAGCATTGTCAATTGCGCATGCGTATCAGATCTATGACATATCAGTCATATGCCAGACGGACAGGTCCCGCCTGGTGCCAGTAGCGTGGCAGCAGTGGTCCGAAATGGAAGCTCTTATTCCTTCTCCCTCCGCCAGCGAAGTTCGGTCGGTGATAAAGTTCTTTAATGCACAAAGCATTGCGCCAATTGAAATTCAACGGCAGCTCTGTCAGGTCTATGGGCCGAACATCATGAGTAAGCAGATGGTGCGTCGCTGGTGTAGGCAGTTTTCCGAAGGTCGTTAAAGTGTCCATGATGAAGAGCGCAGTGGGCGACCGTCCCTCATCAATGATGATCGTGTTGAGCTGGTGCGGCAGTGCATCATGGAGAACCATCGCTTCACGATTACGGAGCTGAGCAGCCATTTTCCGCAGATATCGCGATTCTTGTTGCATGAGATTGTCACTAAGCACCTGCTGTTCAAAAAAGTGTGTGCCAGGTGGGTGCCGAAAAACCTGACACCCGAACACAAAATGCAACGTTTAGGAGCAGCACTGACATTTCTGCAACGGTATCACGATGACGGCGACGAGTTCCTCGACAGGATCGTCACGGATGATGAGACTTGGATTTCGCACTTCACCCCGGAAACCAAGCAGCAGTCAATGCATTGGCGGCACAGTGGATCTCCGGTCAGGACGAAATTCAAACAGACGCTGTCGGTATGGAAAGTGATGTGCACGGTGTTCTGGGACAGGAAGGGTATTCTGCTCATTGACTTCCTTCCAAGAGGTGAAACAGTGAACGCTGACCGTTGCTGTGAAACACTGCGAAAATTGCGACGTTCCATTCAAAACAAGAGGCGTGGAATGCTTACTGCAGGTGATGTGCTCCTCCATGACAATGCTCGTCCACATACGGCTCGGCGCACAGCAGCTGTTTTGACGGAATTTGGCTAGGAGTTGTTTGATCAACCACCCTACAGTCCTGATCTTGCTCCCAGCGATTTTCACGTTTTCTTGCACCTCAAGAAATTCCTGTCCTCCGGTGAGCGTTTTGGCAACGACGAAGAGCTGAAGACGTCTGTCACACGCTGGTTCCATTCACAGGCGGCAGAGTTCTACGACAGAGGGATACAAAAGTTGATCCCACGATATAAGTGTCTCAATTCTAATGGTGGCTATGTTGAAAAATAGCTGAAACACTGCTGTACCTGTTGCCAATAAATGTTTTCCTGAAAGTGTGTGAAACTTACTTTCTGGATGCGCCTCGTACATGCATACATACACATACATACATACATACATACATACATACATACATACATACATACATACATACATACATACATACATACATACATACATACATACATACATACATACATACATACATACATACATACATACATACATACATACATACATACACACATACGTACGTACATACACATCTTAAGCTTCAGAATTTACAAGTAAAAGAGGGAAAAAATTCTGTATCTTAATATTTATCTCTCTCTAAAATAGAAAAAAACCGTTCTAGAAATCTTCAGTGTTTGTAACAGTAAATATAATACTGATTGTTTTAGATGTTTCATAATGTAAGTTTCAAGACCATAGACCACTTGTCTCACTCACAGGCAATACTTTTCGCTAAACGAAATTAGATAGGAGATGATCAGTCAATTTAAGAGACAGCAATGTATTATGATTATAAATAGCTGAAAGCATTGTAGATTTTTCTTTTAAATAAGCAGAAATTTGACCTGAAAAATGTACACACATACAAAGGAATGATACAATGTTACATTTTGTTCGGATCAAATCTCTTCACGTTTGAAAGATAAAACTAAAATTATATCAATCATTTATTATCGTAATATACTGCTCTCCTAAATTTATTGAGCACATTGGGAATTAAATAAATGACTTTCATAAAACTCGCTATGGAATGTTTCATATAAAACCATTTTTATCTTGTAAAGGGAGCAAAAACGAACAAAATTGTATTACATTTTTTGGTTTGAAATATCTCAAAGAATAACCACTGGAAATTAATGGCATTTCTTACTGTTTACTCTGTATATGTAGTTGTATAAATGGTAGTGTTCTCTAAAGATATTAATTGCATATTGTAAAATGTATTTTGAATTCTGAATAGCACATTAGAATATAATTTTTCTTTCTAAATACCCCAAAGTACGACCATGTGATAAATAAAATAGTTTTCAATTACAAACATAAATGTTTCACTACAAAACATTAAAAATTAAACTGTAATTTGCCCACCCCTGTTTTGTGTTCTTCGTGGCCAATATTCTAACCAGATACGCTGCCGCAATTTGCCGCACGCCAAGGTTATTCATGTTCTTTTTTCTAGACATCCCTGAAGTACGGGGATAATATGTGGTTAGCATAGCACGATGATTCTTCGGATGTTAGAGCTGGCTTTTTCGCTCTTCGCTGTAGTTCCTAGTTTCATCACAGTGCCGAATTGGCATCTCTCTCATACACTTCACGAGAAAACTTTTCCCCCGTGTAGAATCGAACCAACGGTCATTATGTAGGCCTAACGCTAGTCAAAGGCACATCAGTTGATACTTCGTTGTTAAATAATCGATTTAGAGAGAAGTTTATACGGAGTATTGCACTGACTTCGTTACAAATTTTAGGAATTTTATAGGTGATAAAATAAAACCAATTTTCATATAGAAACCCACGCCCGAAAAAGTTTCGTTTTGCAGTTGCAAGCTTAAATATGCGTAGTCAGTGTATGCAGCTACATCGAACTCTAAACCATCTTCCTGAAGTTATGTTGCAGCTCCCAATTCCTTGAAAATGTTAGTGAAATTTTTATAAACACATTATGAGTTAGCCTGCACCGAAAATTAAATTTTTACTGATAAAGTCTCATACCTTTCCTTTCATGTCCGTTTCCCCTTTCCCAAATGAAATGCACACCAAAATATTCTTTCAATGTAAAGTTTTCCGTGATAATAAGACAGAAAATAAATCAAACTTATTGTCTGTATGTAATGTTCCAGCCAAAGAAGCCTAACGTCATAACAAATTTCTGCTACATTTAAACTGATGTAAGGTTCCAGTGCATTGCCTATGAGTTGCTAGCAAGCTATCGTAATTTACACTGTTGCCCCACTAAACAAAGTTCTGTGCAGTATGCACATGGTAAACATTACCATGGCGACATAGTTTACATTAAAGAAAACAAAGTGATTTACAGTGTTCCCTTAATCGCTGTATAATGAATGATGGCTGTAGTTTACCAATGTGATACAGGAAGCAACTTAACTACACATATAAATGCTTGTATCTATCATGAGTTTCTATATTCAGATTGTTCATGTTCATCATTTGTATCATCCGTAAAAGTTTCTAACAGTCACTGAAACATTTTGTATAATATTATAATCAAATGTAGAAAACAGAAAACGGATGTAGGTGAATTCTCATTTTTAATTCGAACTATAAATGATTGTAATGACCTACCTGCAACGATCTTTGAGGGCTGTCCTTCCTTAAGGAGATTTGAAAATAAATTAAAAAGTTGTGTATAAAGTGTAAATTAAAAAAATAGGCGTTATTTTACTTAAGGTGACATGTGTTTACTTAAACTGATGAGTTTTGCTTGTAACTTATTTTAAAATAGCTTTTAAGAGGGTCATAGACTACAAATATCTGTTCTTTTTATTGAAATCCATAATAATGCTTTAATGAAAAGTTCTGTAGTCTTTCTTACATCAAATATTAGTAATTAAAAACAAAATGAGGGCTGTATTCGTAATTTGTATTACGGTACTCATGATTTAACATCCCACTAGATAATTAATTTAGATTTAGAAAGACAGAATACTGACAGATGCAGAAAAGTCTCTGAATAGAACACAAAAGAGTTTCGTCAGGAAACACGTCTGTGATGTTATAATCAGTTTGGGTTGGGACGTTACGCGTAAAAAAACTAATTTCTACAAGCCCTTTTCCTCTGTGTATTTGTATGACTGTAAACTTAATTTTAAATATGTGGCTTCCAAATACTGAAGCACTTTTCCTGTATGTTTAAATTGATGAAGTTCATTCATTGCATTGATCCCTGCATTACTAGAAAGATTACACGAATACATGATGATTTTATAGAAATAACTTTCATAATGGTTGTTACGAATTAAACTTATCTTGTTAAAGGTAAAAAGGTAAAGGCATCCCCGTCACATGCCCTGCAGGCACTTGGGGGGCATGGAGGTAGAGCCCCATGCTTTCCGTGACCTCAGCACTAGAATGAGGTGGTGTGGTCGGCACCACGCTCTGACCGTCTTTTTCCCCCGGGAAAAACCCGGTACAAAACTTATCTTGTTACATTTATTAAATGTATTATGGAGTAATTCAAAATATCGAATACATTTACAAATAATGTTGAGAAATACTGCTCTAGAGAATGGTGGTGATGTTGGGCTGATTATTTTCTGTGTTTTAGAGTGACAAGTGAAACTAACAGCACTTTATCAGTTTTGTTTATAGAAATTGAATCCCTTTTATGATTGAAATAATGCCCTTATTTTAAAGAAAATTTAGTTTTTGGTGAAGTTTAAACAATTTCAAAAGTATTTTGGCTTTTAAATACAATATGAATTGACTGCAACTCATTATTATTATTATTATTATTATTATTATTATTATTATTATTATTATTATTATTATTATTATTATTATTATTATTATTATTATATAAGTGAAAACTCTATTTCACCCGAAGGTATGTTGGGATGTGTCTGGGAATTCTCATCACCGTAGATGATGTCATTATACCTTCTTGTCATTGATTACATTTTAGTCACCGGCATTCTGGCCACCAGTTACATTTAAATCACCGATTATATTTAATACTTTATTAATGTTTATTGGAAAAATTTAATGAGATTTAAATGTCGCTGTAAGGTTGTTTCCGTGGTTTCGCATATAAGTATAATGAGACTTAAATTTCTTTATAAGGTTGTTTCTGTGTTGTTAGCCAAAAAAAATTAGGTGTAAGGCGACGTTCTTACTTGTTTTAGTTATTAACAATTTATTGTATTGATGGAGCATCACGAAATATTAGGGGCTTTAGGGTTATTGCGAAGGCCACTCCCCACCTCTTAAAAAGAAGAAAGTGGGGGATTTAGAAAGAAGGATTACATAAATAATGTAACATTTTATGCTATGTGACAATTTAGAAACATTAAACACATAGCATTTTATAGAGTGTACCTATGGATATTTTACTTGTCAAATAAATTCTTATTTATAAGAAAATGTGTACTGAAACCAAAATATCGGCTGACCAAATCACCGGGTGAAAAAATAGCAGTGACTAGATGGTACAATGACGAGAGTTCCGGTGACGAGAATTTCGCTTCCCTGTTAGGATTAGTTCTATGCATGTTTACAAACATCACAAAGAGATTAAAAGTAGGCCTAAACATTGAACATAAAGTAAGCTATATAAAATGTCCTGAAATAAAAAAAATCCACAATTCTAAATTATACTTACAAGGTGTATTATTTATAGAAATTATTTACTGTATTTGAGACCTAAAGTAAACTTTAAGTTATAATATTAAAATTACAGGTATAATTATATTGTGCGAGATCTGCGTATTTGCTTGTTTTCCGCACAGAACCAATACGCGGTAAGTGTGAAATACCACATTCAGTATTCCCAACGTAACACACATAACAATTTCCCTCCTCTTACCGCTTAAGCGCGACATTTATTTTACTGCTTTAGGCTTTTAACATATTATTTTTAGAAACGTTCAATATAGTAATAATTATAAATTGGAAACTTACCACTGCAATTTCACCTAAATTGCAATGTTAATTATTGTTTTTAAATATTTGCAAAAATTAAGTAAAGTCTACTACTCCACGAAACTTACTGCATTCCTGATACAAGTAACATTAAGGAAGCCGTGAAAAAATCAACTAGATTCCAGATGCGGATGTTATTACTGCAATATGTTATATAAATAATATTTTTAAAATATTAAAATGAAAAATTAATCATTACATAACCTTACCGTTTGTTTTAAGTTCGCATTTATAGACTGGGGGGGGGGGGAGACAGACGTATATCACGGCCTGCTGGAGTATAGTAAACACAGAAAACATTTTATAGCAACAATGTTGAAGAAAGATATTAAGTTTTCCGAAGTTGCCGTCATTAAACAGAAACCAAGATGGAGATTTCATTGCAACTAATTAGAAATTCGTCTTTCAGGTATGTAATAAACGATCTTCGCACAAAATAATGTACGATACACGAGCGGTATGTTTGTTTTCATGTTCTCGGAAATTAAAAATCTCAACTACGTTTCGCTTTTTCAATCTTTTCCTCGACCATGAAAACGTCAACATACCGCTCTTGTAATGTATATTACTATTCCCTAGAGTTTTCATATTGTTGAATTACAGTTGTCCATTATCTTTAAAAAAAAGTGTTTCACTTGTAGTTAAAATACCAGAAGAAATCACTTTAAGCGTAATATAAACATGTATTATAACAATGAATATTCCAATTCATTTCTAGTACAATCGTAAGCGTAAATTTGTGAAAGTGCTTCTGTCGTAAATAGAAACAATGAACGATGTTTTCTATACTGCGGCGCATAACTCTACTGTATCTATTAATTATATACCTCCACATATATCTCCCCTCAGCCATTAAAATTGTATTGTGCATGTTGCACCGTTTTATTTGCAACTATCGTATTTGTGTAGTTAGACATATAACTATATCGACCTCGATTAATTACGCATGGTACTTTTCGTCGCGGCCGGACTGCTGTTTCTGATTTACTACCTACACACATCCCATTGTCATCAGCTCGCTTCCAAGTAATTAATAATGCATTATATGTCCTTCGTGGCCCTGGGGCTGTGTGTTTAAGTTACCGAGTTCAGTCCCTGGCGATACCCGTGGATTATTGGAAGCGATAAAAATATGTAATAAAATATGCATAAACTTGAGCATTATTATAGCCACCATACGCCTAATCATTAACAACACCATCACAATCATCAGCACCAACATCTCCGTAACAATAGTTACCATCTGCATAATCATCACAAGCACAATACAGTGGTCAATGGTGCTACAATATTAATCACCAACATCACAGTTACTATTTTCTTCACCATCATACTTAGTCACCACCACAATCGCAATAACTAGCATCTCCGAAATTTTAATAATCACCACAGCAATCATAAACATCACCACGATAATAATCACCGCCAAACCATAATCACCGACACTATGACTATGATATTATCCGCATAATATCGAACATCAATAATAACATTATCACTTCCACAAAATAATGAACATTACTATTATAATATTATATCCATAACCATGAACATCAGAACAATCACCATAATAATAGCAACTACACCTATATGATATTATCATTATTATCACTACCATAACCAAATAAAACGTCACAAATAATATTTTAAGATCAAATGACACTTCAGTAGAACACATTCCAAGGAGTACGAAAAAGTAACAGTTCGTGTAAGTTACAGATATCTTTAATTCTATTTCAATGGAATCATTCTAACTTTAATAGAATTGTAATTGTTTAATTAACTTACAAGTTAATGTAGAGTTGTGCCAAATGTTAGTTCACTAATAATTTCAGTGATTAACATAACCTAAGTCCATACGACACTGTACCAATCTCATAATTTGTTATCTACTTTAGGGGACGAGTGGAAAGAAATTCTAAAAGAACAAAAGAACAGACAAAACTTCAAAATAGTAAATAAGTTACAGTACAAAAATTGGTTCGTGCCAGCTAACGCATTTCCAAATGTTTTGCGGAAAAGGTGAAACCATTCGGAACGAGGAGAAATATTAAAAACTGTTTAATTTCAGCTCCAGAAGATGTCTCCCGTAACATAGTCTAAAAATGAAGTGCATCAGTCTGTCATCTCACACAGTCGCAGACTGAATAATATGAATGAGTTCTGATAAAGTCACACAATTAATTAATGAAACTTATACTTGCAAATTACATTCCTAGGCACTAGATGACACTACGGTATTCAAAATACTGCTGAATTAGCCATATTTATCAGGGACGCTGGTGAAAACATGACTGTAACAGAAGAATAAAGTGATATATGCCTAGTAATCCAATTACTTAAAGATCGAATACGTGGCAGTAATATTTTTATGCTGTTGTGTGTATCGCAGCAAAATTTGAACAATCATTTTCTAACTTAGTCTCAGTAGTGAGTGATAGATATACTTCGAGTTTGAGGTCCCGTCGGAGAGATACGTATCGAACTTCTTTTTCTTGTTAGGAGGGAGGGAACATCCCTGGCACTACGACCTGAGGTCTATTGTACACCCCGATATGGGATAAGTTGCGTGCCCACCGATCCTCTACGTCTACGCGCACCTACCTAACCACTTGACCCCTTAACACCGGTCTCTACAGCCAACAGAGCCCATGTACCACTCCTGCTTCTGCAACCCCTCCCCAAGGCTCCCTTAACGATCCGAGGCGGAAGTTCTCCTCCGAAAAGGTCTACCCCGGGTTTCGTTGCAGAAGCTATCCATCATTGCATGAATACAATCCACGGAGGCTGGTCGAGAGAGTCAGCAGCTTCGGAGGACCGCCTGTAGAGCGATCTGAAAACCAGAAGAAGTAACGAGATGATGAATGAAAGGGTGATAGGGGAGGAAAGGGAGTGGCAAAGATGAGTGGGGTTCCAATCGCCTGATAAAGTTACCTGAAATTCATCCATAGGAGTTGGGGGAAACCCCCAAAAACCTCACCCAGTAACTCGTCCCAACCGGGGATCGAACCCGGGACCGCTGAGTTCGGAGTTAGTTTCGCTATCCCCTCAGCTACAACGGTGGACTTACGTGTCGAGTTACTTTGATTTGGCGTAAATTAATACACTTGTTGAAGAATGTAAAGTAGGTGAACATACACGTCCCGCGATGAAGGTATGTCAACGTCTGCTGGCGTCAATCAGAATTCATAGCTAGATCAGCGAATTTCCTTCTTGCTAAGCAACACATTTCGTTCAACTAAAGAGTTTGTTTTCCGACAATTTTATAACGCGTTAAAATATTTCTTAAGGTTTCTAAGGTTTTCATAGATCTTAGACCTTTAGAGAGAGTGCTTTAGGGTAGTTATACCCTGGGGCACATCGTCAAAAATTCTGAGGCACCATAATGATTATGATAATAATAATATGTTGCAGGAGAGAACCCAGCGGCCATGCAGCATGGAGGGTGCGGCACGTGGGGCAGAGGCCTGGGTCGATGGGCTCTACTTCAGCTGGGCTTGACGTGGCTTCTTCAAACATTCATGCTCCACAGGTGACAGGAGCTGCAGTGAGCGCCCTTCATCAAGCACAGCACTCGCCTCGCCTCCACATCGCCATCAAAATCACAGGGTAGAATTGTATTCTGGAGTGTTTTGGATGTCTTCTTCATTCAGAGAAGCACATGATCATATCTCCTTTCCAAGAAGCAAGGCCTACTCTAATACAGAGGCACAGATGGAAAGTGTTTTCAGTGAGAATTGGTATGACAAATGGCCTACTTATTAAAAGTTTGAAATGCAGTATTGTAAAAATATAACGGTCGAGGGAGGTATAGCGTAAACTTCAGCCTACGTCACGAAAGTAAATTTGGTAATAAGAGTAATGTGAACTGGAGTAATTACGACACCCCTGTTTGGATGTACCAAGCAAGTCTTCAGAGTAATTTTCCCTGCATTATTTCCAATTGCGAAACAAATTATCATATTTGTATTAAATGTAAATATGTTAAATAATCATGCAGGATAAATGCTGAAGTAAATTTGATGCAACGAGATATAAGACTTACACATGGATCTTGCTTATAAATTCTCATAACTGTTTTTGCAAGGATATGTATAAATAACAATTATACATTAAGTATGTTACATAAGATTATTATATGCTCATTTTAAAGTTATAATACTGTGTTGTAATTTATAAAATATCAGACTTCACAAAAAATGGATTTTGATAGTTTCTTATGTCTTGCAGCTATGTGTGAGATCTAATGCCACCAAATTTCGGAAATAACTACTGCTTCCATCTTATAAATGTAGAGTGGCATTATTTTGAAATTGGAACCAAAATGTGCTTCGAAGAGCTGAAAATGTTTAATGTAATTATAGTTTGTGAGGTAGGGAAACTATTTCATATGTTTTACTCGATTTTAGGCCTGACGAGTTACCATAATGAACTTACCTGGTTTCGCAACCACGGTATGTTGAAATTTAATATCTCCAACATTTCGGAAGAATTTAATGTTTCTTTACTTAGAGCACTGAGAAAGCTAACTTCATAATTCGAACGCGACATTTTCCTGCGAATGAAACTAATAAATTTTATTGATACGTTAGAAAGATGAAGGGGATACGCTAATGAGTTTATGTACTAGTAGATTCTAGGTTATCAGTAATTGATTTTAATAAGTTATTAGTATGGTAAGAATACATATACACATTTTCAGAAATTTTTGTACCACAATTTATAACTAAATACCATATTCCTACCAAAAATTAAAATCTGATTACTTCATTTATACCAAAACGTTAATTTTGTACTTACAAAAAAATTAAATATAATCATTCGTTTAAATGTATATTAAAGTTATTTTGTTTTTGTACTATTATTCATATCATCGTGCATAAAAATCTATACCTGCCTTAACACAAAGTAAAAGAAATCCGACGCTACATTCCGTTCTCAGATTATTATTAAGTTATAGACTATTCCACTTCTCATAAGTTTATTATAATTAAGTTAAACGAAATACGAATATAACTCTTCAGTATTTAATTGAACAAGCTCTGTGAAATTACTTCTTCTTCCTCTTCTTCTTAACTTATGTATTTAGGCTTTCGCCTGTTACAGCTAAGATATCTGGTCTCATCGTCGTTTCCTTCGACGGTCCAAACTTCGCCGTCTCTTTGGTCTATAATTAATCATTTGTTTCGAAATGCAATCGTCATTCATTCGCTGCACAAGACTTATCCAAGAATTTCTATATTCTTCTATCTTCCTTATCAAACATTAAACACCAAGTTCTTTCCTTATGTCTTTGTCCTGTCCATCAGACTGTGTCCTGCCGTAGTTCTCAGGAATTTCATTTTTGCGACTTGCAATCTGGATAGATCTCTTTTCGTCATAATCCACGTTTCACTTCCATACATACACGTTGGAGCCGCAATCACCTTATAAAGTTTCATTACAGTTTCTTTCCTTGCTTTCCTTGACAGATTTATTGTAATTGTACCATCCATTTGGTTAAATCTGACTATTTTTTCATTGATGTCAATTTCTTCATGATAAGATATTTTGCATCATAAAAAGGTGAAGCTATTAACCTTTTCAGTAATACGAGTATAATTATTAATAACTATCTTAGATCGTAAAGGATATGCTCCTTTAAAAAGCCATTTGATATTTTATACGTTTCCATGACCTTTTGCAATTCGTATGTCGCTTTCTGTAAGGAATTCTCATCGTTGGCTTCAATTGCTTCATCATCAACACACCACAGGATAGTGATATTATTTTTGTCCTCCCCATGTCAAAATCATAATCACTTAAATTTAGCTTCCCATTCTCTCAGAGCTTCGTCAATATATAAATGAAAAAGGACAGGGAATAAAGTGCAGCCTTGTCTCAATCCCAGGTCTACCAATTGCTTTTCATTTTCTTATCCAGAAATACATATCATACTTTAAAATATCATATAAAAAGTGAACATATACCGGTACTTAGTCGAGACTCAATTTTTTCACTGCGATACACCTAGAAGGAGCAGATTTCTTTACAGAAAATTTAAAAACTTTACAAAGTGCAGATTTCATCCATAATTCTTCATAACATTGCGGAATGAACAATTCATAATACGTATAATAAGTTATAGGCTACTTGCTTATTGTAGCATAAAGATTGAAAGTGAATCGTGTGCTTCGTTTATTTGAAACACATTTACACCGACTAAGAATTAGAGTTTGGGCTACTTTTAACTTTCGAAATTTCAAGCTTAGAGAATGAGTAGTCTAGTGTTTCTTAACCTTGTTTGGAAACAATTTCTCCAACTTGTCGGAACTAATTACTTGTTTCGTTTTCACTTCCACGTAAGTTAACTTTCGAGCAACATCCTTTCATTGCTTTATAGTTCTGCAACTTTGGAGATATTAAATTTCATCACACTGTTTCGAAACCCAAGAATTCGACCACGCGTTATGAGAGAAAAACTGCAAGCATGAACATGTACATTTCCCCTCTATCGACTGCAAAGAATTAATTTTATTTGAAAGTCGCAAATAGTAATAATTTGAATTAATTACACCATCTAAAAATAAGTTTTGTCGTTTCTGTTGGTGTCACGTATACGCATTAATGTATCTGGGGCACGTTAATATATACATTACGGAGGATAAAACTGGATTTATATCCTAAGTTAAACTGCAATAGAGCAATAGAAGTAAGATTTAAACTTTTATTTATATCCATTAACTACATTTGTCAATTTTATTTAAAATATACAGGTATATTTTCTAGAACACTTCAAGTAATGAATATAAAATTACCAGTGCGGTTTATCATAAGCAGTAGCTTCAGGCTAAAATTATACAGAGGTT
The DNA here is from genome assembly GCF_040183065.1 of Periplaneta americana. Lineage (NCBI taxonomy): Eukaryota > Metazoa > Arthropoda > Insecta > Blattodea > Blattidae > Periplaneta > Periplaneta americana. The sequence continues at coordinate 43,615,373 of NC_091133.1, forward strand.
CCTATGCAGACTGGTCTCAGGTAGTGATATTCCATCATCTTATTCCAGACAGCTGATTTTCGGTCCCTACACAGAGACAAAACATCACGTCCCTTGGCGTATACGGAGGGAGCGTAGCATAAGTTCAATGACCTCTCTGTAACTGACGTACTCTTAATGTTCAGTATCGGGACCGAAAATCCGCTTTCTATATGTGACGTTAGCGTGGAGAGTTCATCCCGAAGAAACAAAGCGGTAGAGGGTGGAATGGGACCGGTCTACATAGGGAAGCGTGTACGGACATGTCCGTACGCCAGCGTATGACTACTCTCCATCAGCCAAAAGTTTTTGTTACGTAGAGGCTGGAGTGGGACCGATCTCCATAGTAATGCTCTGTACTAACAGATTTATTTCATTTTATATCTGAATTTTATGTAGGGTACATTTTATTCACGGGGCAACGATTAAGTTATAAATTAAATTGATTGGTAATAATAGCCTACATACAACAGAGGAATTTAGGCGCTTGAAAGAGTGAAATTCTGGTAATATTTCGAGTGTATACAGCATCTGAATCAGGTGAATATCTCAGACTTTCGCATCTGTTTTACGAGATCCTTCTTGAATTTGAGCCCAGAAATAAGTCCCGAGACTCGAAAGACATATAATGTTCCTGAAGTGACATTTATCATAAACTTACTTTGCTCTGAAAGTATATTATAATTTCATTTTTCTTTGCATGATCTGTATCAGTACTATACTGTATATATTTCGAATTATTTTTCTTTGTTAGTTCCTTTCACGGAACTGTAATGTATCTTATTGATTACAAGATATACTGAAGAGCGTGAAGTACTTTTAGAAGGTTAATTTAAATTTAGTATAACAATGTAAAAGTAATTTACACTATCCCCGGTAGAATTTCTGCCAATAACAAATGTAAAATATTTCTTGAATTAATAGTGGCGGAATAACAGGATTTTGATTTTATGTTCTAAAGAAAATAAATTTCACTATAGTGATCATTATATCAGCCGCCAGGTAAACAATAATACACGCACAAACTCACATTGACAACTAATACACGTTTTCTTCATACCAGAAGTATAAATTTCGTAAAATATGTTTTTTTCTAACAAGTATGTCAAATACTTAAACAAAACTAATAATTTATTATTAATAATGTTCTAATCACAAGTAAAATATAAAATACAACCGATATTTTATATTCAGTCATTCATAGTCTTCTACGCAAGGGCAGGTCTTTCACTGCAAACCCCGCAATCTCTAATCTTCCCTCTTTTTCGCCTTCCTCCTAATCTCCTCATACGATCTATATATCTTAAAGTTATCTTATTTTAATGCTGTCTTTCGTCTGGTACTTTTCTCCCGTTCATCATTCCTACCAATGCATCCTTCAGTGGGTAATTTCTTCTTATCCAGTGACCTACTAATTTCTTTTTCTCTCCATGATCAGTTTCAGCATTAGGTCATTTAATTCCTTTCGATATTGTTGTATATAATTTACATGTATGAAATATAACTAAATATTTTCGTCACTTATTAACATAATATCACTGTTATAATTTTATCTTGGTTCTTAGGGTTGTCACTTATGTTTTATGAAAGTAAGAGAAATAATATACTCCAAAGAACTCGCTTAAACAGTCGACATCCTCTTACATAAAGGCTTTAGATAATTCTGTATCATTAATATTGTAATTCAGGAATGTGCTAATTTACAAAAATAAACATTTTATATTATTAATAACAGCTTTTCCGTGTCATATATTTACGATTTAGTAAATGTGCATGTCTGTTACATATAATCCAAATGTAGGCTAATTTTCTAATGAGCTGAAATAAACTTCAGTATCTTCTATGCTAATTCGTTTAAACATTTTTCTCATTTTCTTGATAGGCCTGAAAACTGATAAAAATTATGTGTGTTGTAATAATTATAAGTTATTATTCAATATTTTGCTACTAAACTCATAAAATCAGAAAATATTAGCAATATAAAAATTCAGAAATTTCTAATTTACGTGGTGCAATGAAAACGATGACTCCCCTGCTAAGAAAGATAAATATGGGACCTCGAACAAACACAGGCGACAGATACTGGCGAATCCAATAGAATTGGCAACCCACTAATTCATTTAGTATTTTAAAATATTGGTTGTTTTGAACAGTGTTTTGTAAGTTCTTACAAATTTAATTAACAAAACTGAAACACGTATATAAATATGAAAAGAGAGCCTGTAGTAACAATAATGCGTACCGGTATTCAGATATTTCATATCAGACTGGGAATAAAGCGAACTGAATAAAATTCAGAGTATAAATATACAGTAAATTAAATTCACATATTTCTCAAAGAGTTTAATGAAACTGGAGCAATGTTGTTATGGCATACATTTCAATAAATTTATGAAATGGTGGGGTCCTAGTCAGCATAAGAAAGATATTAATGTAGCCTATTTTAGCACTAAAATCAGCATACTTTTATTTGATATCTTATAACAACAATTAAACAGCTTTTTCCAAATAGACTGATATATTGTACACAATTGAAAATGGGTAGAATAATTTACGAAAAAGAAACAAAAAATGAACATAATTGAGGACCGTTTTTGCAAAACTTGCTAACTGCAAAATTTACACAATTGAGATTTTGATGGATTCGTTAACATAAGGCAGGCCTCTACATGATGTTCAAAGCGTCTTAGTGAAGTTGGTTTATTTCTCTTCATTGTAGTGTGTCAAAGTGTGATCGTTTTTTCAAAACTTGCTTTCTGCTATAATTGAGAGATACAGTAAAATATGCTTACTATAGTGTTTTGACTCTCCTGTAAAATTTAGTTTTTTTTTTTTTCAGTTAGCAAGTTTTGCAAAAACGGTCCTGTTTAAAAAGTCTATAACGATAATTAAAATTGGCAAAATGTGCTAAATATAAATATTAATCGAATTACGATTGAATTCTAAACATAACTGGACATAAATATAAAGAATTATATATAATATGATGTTGTTTAGTAATCTTGTGGCGTATTTTTTACAGCATTGGAATAATATTTTTAACTTATTGGAAATTACATTATAATTAATCACAACTTAGTATCCACAGACAGAAAAAAAATTATGTTATAATTATAGGACAGTTAACATAGCACTATTCACTACAGAAAACCTCGTGATTATGATGCGAGAGGCAGTCACCTATCAAATAAATTACTAATTACAATAGTTTATTTATATGTTATTTCAGTTATTGGCTGAAAAGTGTAGTGATTACATTATTTAGCAGGTCTCTAATATTGGAAAACATTATAAAAATTAATATTAATCTAAAAAATGCAGAATTATTACAATTTTATGTTTTAATAATTGAAAGTCTTCGCTGTTGAATACAGCACATCTGAGGTCTTTTAACGGAAAATCCAATTAATTATGCAAACACAAGTTCAGATAACATCTCGTGCACTGACTTAGTTTATAGGTAGTGTTTTGTTGATTCTTGCTCTTGAGAACATCTTGACCACATTCAACATGAGATTTATGGGAACAGATTCCTTTACAGATGGCAAACTACTCAACCTTATTTCCCAAGGGTGGCTTTCATCTTAAGTCTCCTGGCAGTGTTTAGTTAAATTACATTTAATTTTAAGTAAATGCCAGTTACTCGAAGGAGGAGAATCCCAAATAAAAGGATAGATACGAAACGGCAAAACAGCCAAGACACGAGCTGTTTCTTTTAAGGTAGTAATTCCCAAGCAATTGTGATGAGAAGTAACAGCACTGAACTTTCAAGATGCAATGCAAGGCTGCCAGTGTAATGGAAGTGGGTCGCGGACTCGTAATGAGGGAAGGGTTCTTTGCCTCAGTAGATTCTCAACCGTGGTTGAGTTGGTCTCGGTTTCTTGGCTCGTAAGGAAAGCAAATATTCAGGAACAACCACAAGTCAGGAGTGAAGAACAAAACTATGCATTAAATTTGGCAAATTACACAATTCACTAGAGCACTTACACAACTCGCTTAACAAAGTGTTGTAAATTGTGTTTATTATTTTCTATTTCATAAATTAGCACCTAGTTATTAACAAGATCTACATTTGAATAAATTACGTGAATCAGTAATATAATCATAAATATAATCATACATAACATTTAAAATATTTGTTATAAGTATTTAAGACAAGCTTTTTTACTTTCTACACCACGAGTTTATTCAGTAGCTGAATGCACAAAAATATCCTCGAAATGTATAAATTAAAACGAAAAAATAAATAAAATTACTTTTTTTGCCCCTTTGATAGGGATTCTGTTACAACACAAATTGAATACTGAATATGTAAAAAGATACGCCTGAATTTCAAAGCAAGGAGTTTTATTTATATAGTATCGGTTTTAACATCATGGTTATCTGAAACAAGCCATAACCATAATCATGACACAGTAATTATTCTACTCAAACTCAACAACACTTTCACAAAATATTAATAATAATAATAGTAATAATAATAATAATAATAATAATAATTTATTTTTTATTTATTTTATTTATTTACTATTGTTTATTGTGCTATGCAACAACCAGAGGTCAATAACACTTCAGCACAAAGCATTGTTGCAATATGACAAAATTAATAATGACAAAATCACAATGAAAGTGCATAAAATAATTATTATACATAAAGATAATAATTACAATTAACAACAATAATAACATTGAATGGTCGGAATAATATGGATGACTAAAATACATACCCATAAAATGTTGACAATTAAAAGTAAGAAGAGTCCAGGGGAAAAAGGGGGGATGTCCACTTTCAGGCAAAATTCAGATTTCCATTCGCTTATACTCGTATACTTCATATGAAGTGTATTCATTCTACACTTAGAAAAGGGGAAGAAAGTTCTCAGTTACCGAATAACTGCTGGTTAAATTATCAGTATTATTTTCGGAATGATAGAGTTTCAGATTTTAACATTGATTTCCTGAGAATTGTTTAAAAGTGGACATACCCCACTTTTTCCCCTGGACTCTTCTATTCTAATTGAAAATGAAAGGATGGAATCATTCAAATGAATAAACTACAAAATGATATAAAAGATAACGAGAATAATATTATATTACATATTTAAACAAAATACATAAATTAAACTGATAAAAAACTCCAAAAGGATATACTGCACATTAAATGGATCCAAGTTAGAACCATGCGAATGGCATATTTTATACATCTGCAGACCGGAGAGAGAGATTTAGAATTTCTATTGTAAAACATTTTATGGAATTTTTAACCCTTAGCAGGCATACGAAGACTGATATTGATTAGGAAAGATTCATAATCAATATCACCCTTACAAAAAAAATAAATAATCTAGATCTTGACGTCTGGCAAATAAACTACAGCAATTAAAATATTTGCAGCTAACCTCATATTTATAATCACCAGAATTAGGTAAAAATCTATAAGAACACAAGGAAATAATAATAATAATAATAATAATAATAATAATAATAATAATAATAATAATCCTTGTACACTAAGTGTGTTTACATGAATATAAATCGGGCGTAATTTGTATACACCTCGTAGTATTAAACATAACACTATTTTCTACTTCGATCTGGACTCGACAGCCATTCTACTGCATTTGAAAATACATTATTTACGAACTTCAGAATAAGTAACGGTTCAAGATACTTTTATCATCAATTTAAATTTGATCAAGAGTAGCATGTTGTTATTATAGATACTGAACATATTATTCCGTGATTAATTATTGCTTTACACTATTTCATATATTTTATAAAAGTTGTTTATTTAACCTCTTCCAAATATCCTCATTTACGAAGAATTAAAATATATATTGATTTCAGTCACTTATATAATTCCATTGGTTATTCTTGATCGTTGTTTAGTTTCTGTATAAATATTTTGAAATGAATTTTTTTAGTACAAATATTAATAATTGAAGGGCTTAGTGGAAAAGGAGCGTATCTCACTCATTGTTTGTCTGTTTGCCCTTTTTTTTTTTTTTTTTTTTTTTTTTGCAGCATATAACAGGTATAATCTAGAGTGTATGTTCACGAGTCTATTGTTTTGTGATATAACAAATCATGTTATTTTTGGTATTAAAGAAGAGGAGAAAAATGTCACAGCTTCTCTTCTTCGATGAAGAAGATACACATCATCTCTTTATTTCTTTTCCTTCACTGTTGATACTCTTTCTCTCTCGCTATCATAACATTAATACTAGATCATAACGTGATAACACGCCAGAAATACCACTCCAAACATCATCTCTGTATTCCTAATCCTTCACTGTTGCTACTTCTTCTCACTGGAACTCTCTACTGCCTGAAGTCAAGGGATGTCGAACCTTAAAATCTTTTAAATCTAACTTAGGAAATGACCTTAGGACGAATTATATTTATTTTATTTCATCTTTTTTTTGTTTCATCGTTTTTCCCTATAATGTCTATCATGTGAGAACTTGACACGTTATTATTATAATTTCCCTTTGGTGTGTACCTAATAAAATTGTGTTCATTGTATGTTCTGTAGTTTAGTATTTTGTTGTTGTTGTTATTATTATTATTATTGTTATTGTTATTACTATTATTATTATTATTATTATTATTATTATATTATTCTCTCAGAAGATTAAAAACGTGAGATAGACTCTTCTTCCACCAAGCCGTCCAATTTAATGCCTCAGAAGATTAAACCACATTGATCATAATTTATATGGAAATAGAAATTATATCAGCTAACAAATATTGCATGCTTGATATAATATCTGTGTTCTATTAGATACATAATAAATAGTTTAAAACACAACATTGTTTCGAGTTGAGCTCAGCCCTTGATTAGCCTTTGTATTACATTTGAATATAAATCAATAATTTCAAAATAACTAACTGGTTTGAAAAGTATTGTCTTCGATTTAATTTTATCAAGTTGTTACATTATATATTATTCCGTATATTTTGCTTTGTAATATTTAAAAATTTTGTGAAAGCCATGTTTGGTCTATTTGAAATTAATCTTTTACGCATAAGTAAAATACATATTTATTTGCATTAACATGTATCTATTGATTATTAGAGACGATTATTGTTGTTTCTTTTATTGAAAATCTTAAATCTAAATATTTTTTTTACAGATGCTAAGAATTTTGTATCTCTCTGGTAACTATATTATATTGGATATATTGTACTTGAAAATATAAATTATATTTAACTGGAACATAATATATGACGAGCTTGATATGAATATTATTTTTGCAGTAATTTTAAAAATATAATAAATGTTCATTTCGTAATTTAATATTTCATTTCCAGTGCCTCTTACATTAAGTACGTTTCATTATTTTAATGCAATTATATCAAATGTTTTTATATATCTCTATCAGTCAATTACCATCAATATATGACTACAACAACAATAAATGTATTATCACAGATGTCAGTACTGTGATAATATATAAACATTTGTGCCGTTCATGATTTAACAAATATAATATGAAGTTCATACCCTGAAAAATTGAGACAATATGACTGTTGTTTGTACGACGATTCCCAAAGTGGTTATCATAAAAATATTATCACACTGTATGGTATTTTCCAGCTGTTGGGTTGAAGACAATGAAGTGTTTGTTATTGTTTACTCCTCTTTGTAGTGTTACAATGGGAGTATTGTCACCATGGGGTTAATAATGTTTACAGTACCAACTCAGTGTGGTGTCCTCATAATAAATTATTATTGTTTTGTATTGCTTCTGATGTTCTGTGCAACCATTCTAATTATTTCCAACATGTTTTGAGCAGAATGCCTTTGTATATATAGTGTTTATTGAATTTGAAGATTTTGTTAAAATTCTGATCCCGAATTGCAGTAATATAGGAAATGAATTCACGTTTTGCTATATGAATAATAATTTGCATTTCATCTCCGATAACACATTTTGAATAATCTTCAAAAGAGTACTATCAGCTAAAATAATTTTATTTAAATTAAAAACAGCAACATATACGAATAGTGTTAGGTGTCCATTTATTATCCTATTAAGTTGAATATATCCAGATATGGTTCATTCTATTAGGGTATAAATTAATCAAATGCATTGTTATGCTGTATTATATTTTAGGAAAGCAGTAGCTTAAATTTCTTCAATTCCTATTGAAGGAAAAAAATATAATTACATATATATATATATATATATTTTATAGTGGCTGGCACTAGATTTACGTCATTCATCTAAGCATCTCCATCTATGGGTGATACGTCGAAGCTTTATTTCTTTTAAACCGCTTGATGGCGTTGTCCTCGGTGCACCATGGAAGGCGAAGTACATAGAACCGTATGATAATGATTAATAGAGCAATGGTGGAATGTTAGTAGGGGAAACGGAAGTATCTCGAGGAAACCTACCTTAAAGCGCTGTCTTTGTCCACCACAAAATTCTAGTTTAATCCGCCGCGTTTTGAACTCTAGTTACTAACATGGAAAACCGACGCTCTTGCCATTCGGTTAATGACGCGCTGAAATTTGTAATAAAAAAACTCAAAATGTTCCAAAATTTGCATCTATCTTCGTGTTCGGATGGACAAATGGAATTGAGGGGTATCTTAATCGTTTGGATTGTTACAAATAGCTAAATCCACTTGACCGTATCTTTCAACCCATTTGTTCACCTCAAGACGACATAAAGTAAACGTCATTAACATTATTAACTTTTTCTCTACTTGAAAAATAGAAAAAGTTAAACTATAACTATCTCCTTCTGAATTATTCGAAGTTGCATTCCCTGCTATTAGGACCATATTATTTTCGCTCTATTAACATATTTAAATTATTATCATCTACACAAACGTTCTTATTTTAAAGAAGCGGTCAGTAAATGTAGTATATTTAATACAAGTAGAACACGACTTCTCAAATCTAACCCTCTAGTTCACTTGTACCGGCAGGGTTGGTTGATGTTTAGCATACGAGCTGAATGAGCTAGTTAAATTTGCTGAGATCACTGTAGAGCGGCTGAAGGTATAAAATTCCGACCACTGTTTTAAAGTGTGATTGAAACACTTGGAAATTATTTGTCTACTTCAAACCGTCAATGAATTGAAGCTAGTAAAATGTCTTTTAAATTTGTTTATTTATTAGTAGAAATGTGTTTGACAAAGGAGGTAATGAATTTTTTACTTTTGATAAAGCTAAATAACAATAATTGTTATAATGTTATTTCATATAAGTGTTTCATCTGTATCCCTCTTAGGCCCCTTGGATTTTCTGAACCGACGCATGCGACGTGCGAGATGCGAGGCCCGCCTCACACAAATCCGGACTACACGAGAGATAGTGAGTGGTTTCTATAGCTGCGATGTGCGCTGACCTCGCATCTCGCAGCTATAGAAACCACTCACTATCTCTCGTGTAGTCCGGATTTGTGCGAGGCGGACCTCGCACCTCGCATGCGTCGGTTCAGAAAAACCAAGGCTTTACATGGTATGAAGAGACGTCCCTACATGCTCATGTAACTATTTTCCTTCTTTGCTTTTCATTTACATTTTTACACATTGTATGATAATATTACTGTCTTAACAACCGCACCTATAAAATTTAAAGAAACGAAATTTTAATTAAATATTACTGCATATTGGATCAGATTATTTAAAAAAAAAAGCTTCCATAGAACATAAAAAAACGAAACTGCAATACTTCTGTTTAAATGAAGATTGTTATATCAAATTGACAGAATCTTGTAACTAATTCAGAAGTTAGAAGTTATTTCGTAATGATTGAACAGAAATATGAATAAGTAATCACTTTAACATTTTGGTGTTTAGAAGGAAATAAATTACGGGATTGGTCAGAGAGCCGCGAATAACTTCATAGACTATTTTATATTTGAAATATTAGATTTTTTCAATGTATAATGAATGGCTGCATAGACTAGGAGTACCTTTATTTAATAACAGAGACATGTGATAAAGTATCGATCTTCTCAAGTCCACATGTTTTACCTCAAATATCCGAAGCGTCAATAGGTGCAGGATCGGTGAAAGTGAGTTTGAGTGTGATAATATTGTATCTACCTAAAAAGGATTTTATCACAAACGATTTTAATTGTACCGAATAACATTGAAACGTTTTATGTCTTATATGAAGGCAATAAAATGAAAAAAATAAACGAATTCGTGTTAAACAAGAATAATATGTGTTTTACAGGCCTATTATATACCCATGTGGTGTACAAGTGTTGAAAATTGGCCCTCATGTCTTAAGTGTAAGGGTCACGTGTAAAAACTTGAGTGTTTAAAATGAAATAGCAAGACAATAACCAAAAATAACTTCGATGTGTGATGAACTATATACGTACTAATAACTTTTAAGTGTGAATGTGCAAAGAACTACTATGGTAATTAGTTCATTTGAAGTGGTTACTGTTTTATGTTTGAAATAATGCTAATCATAGCATAGGATCTAGGACATATTGTACATATATATTCAGAATATTCATTATGTAGCTCTTTCTGTAACAACTTAACGAAATTATTCTTGGAATTGTTCATGTACAGGTGTCACGAAACCGATGAATTTTTAATATAATTTATATAAACCACAACTTATGAAATCAATCATACTATCGTACATAATAATTATGATTTTATAATTTTAAGGTCTTTGATATATTACCCTGAGAACCGTTGTTGAAGTATCTTTCAGTTTTGTGCAGTTTACTTGCAAGAAGATAATTCCAAAATATGTTGTTATTAAAATTCTCATATAAATTAAATGTCTAATACATATACATTCACATATTTAGTCCGTTCATTGTAATACTTTTCGCCGTGATTCTTGTGTGATTTAAGTTTTGAATTCATGAAAATCCCTGTAATTCATTTTGTTCTTATGCTGTTAACCATTCATATTTGGAAGACGACTCGATAACATATTCGTTAAAAAGTGTTAAAGACTTCACGAAGGTTGACGGTTTACACTATGGGTACCATAAGAAAATCTTGGATATGATAGTGAAGGAGAGAAACATTAAATATATTCATTAGTATGTTGAGTGTAAATTTAACTTTTCAAAATCTTTCTTGTTTCCTTCATACAGTACACAATGAATTAACGATTCCGGACGAAGACAATCCTATAATGGAGGACCTAACATTCTAAAGGTGCTAAGTGCCAAAAACAACTTTCTCAGATGATGATGAAAAACACATTGCGAAATGCATGTTTGAGATACCTACAACACAGCCTTTTGGCGCACGAACGAGTCACAGTTGAGCTATGACAAAGAAAATGTAGTATGATATTCTCATGTGGATGCTCCTGTCTTAGATTGAATAAAATTAAATTTGAAAAATTGGCCCTTAGCACATTTAGAATGTTAGGTCTCCAATTATTTATTGTTTAGTTTCAATTTCTGTGATTGATTTTAGCACAGAAATACATTATATTATTCTCTCCTAATATTTTTATTCAATTTTTATTTTGTAATTACACAGCGCTGAAGAACCTATTTGAATGTGTTATCTAAAACATACGAATTTATTCCTAATTCGTCCTGTTTTTATTTATTTCTCATATATTCGTAATCATTTTGCTCCACTACCTGCAGTCAGTAAAATATCAATTTTATCTTGTCTATCACGGTGATCATCATCAACGTCATAATCGTTATTATTAACAACAAGATATGGACTCTATGATCCACGACCCGTTCCGCTCTTCTTAATATATTCTTCCTGTATGTCATATTTTAATCTCTCGTTTTGACTTAAGATTTACCCACAAATCTCCGCATTCTTGATCATTATGGGATTAATAAAATGTTGGTTAAGTACCTTTCAGGCATTGTACTATAACCATTTCTGTCTAATAATAATAATAATAATAATAATAATAATAATAATAATAATAATAATAATAATAATAATAATAATAATTATTATTATTATTATTATTGTTATTGTTATTATATTATTATTATTATTATTATTATTATTATTATTATTATATCGATGAAGTTCAAGATTCCTACATTATTTCTGATTTCTTCGCCACGTTTTTGATATTGTAGGAATATTCTCACAACTGATCTCAAAAAACGCATCTCCGTTGATTCAATTTTTTGTCAGTCTACTTTCGTCAACATCCATGTCTCAGAAGCCTACGTCAGTAGAACCATTGTCTTTCCTTGTCTTATATTTTAGACCTCCCCTTACCAAGTATTGATGAGTTACGTATATGACGCATTAATCTTCTACAGAAACTTAATTTTATGTCTCCAACACAATTTAAATTACAGTCAAAAGCGAAAAAAAAAAAGAACATTTTAAGATATTTAATTGAACAAACTGTGAGATATTTTATAGCCAAACTATAAAATAAGGCTTACTCTTTCAGTTATATGGGAAAAGTGCAAGCAGAGGCGGGTTTTAAAACGTACCTACGAGCTGAAGTATTAATCTCTTACTCTGATACAGTAATGTCAAAGCTGTTCACGTCCACAAGTGATTTGAATGAATAATCGAAATAGAGTTGCGAGTTGAAACATGATGGTTCTGATAGAACATTTAAACAAATTTTCCCTAAGTTGTACTAAATAGAGATAATTGTAAGACGTCCTGTTAAAGGGGGAAGTATTATGGGAATTTTTATGGTTGAAAATTTTAGTAAGAATTCCATAGAACACAATTACTAGAATTATATGAAAATCATGTAATGTGAGATACAGGCATTTACATTGATAACATTCACATTTTATTGTATCGGTTTTCATCCTTTCTGATTTTAATGTTCCTTGCTTCACCTTCTTTGAGACCGGGAATCTCCTATCTTAACATAATGTTAAATTATTGATATTTACAGTACCCTTTCTGTAAAACTATTGCGAGTAGATCAATGAAACTTTTTACAGCTTATTTCCAACTTTCTTATAAGCAATCTGATGGAAGGGTTTTCAATAATAACATTATTTTATAAATTTACGAATTTTTTCTGGATATGTAAATTGTTACCTCATTTTTGTGCTAAATTTTCAAGAAATTTGTTCTAAAAACAATTATTTTTAAAAACGCCTTTATCAAGTAATGCTTCAGTATCAACTAAACATACACAGAAAATTTGAAATAAATCTAACTACTAGAAGGTGATATATAGTACACTTTATAGAAAAAAAATACAAACTTATGGGAAATGGCTGCCAGAGTTATCAGAACACCTCAGCTGCATATTCCTCATCGTAGATAAAAAATTTAAAAATATATTTCCATAATAATAATAATAATAATGTGCAGAAATGATACATCTTTGGGAAGAGTATTTTTCAGAGAATATAAATCAATAAAAAAAATTGAAACTGTGAGCATATTACAGGGTCCTGGTCCCCTCATATGCCATATTTAATAATAATTTGTCAAAACGTACTGAGACTGATATAAGACTCTAGTTGAATATTTACTTCTTTATGCCGTCATTGATGACTGTAGGGAAGGTCGGTGTATTAATTGTAACTTAATCAGATGTAAAATATGTAAAACATATTTCTGCTGAAATCGATCTGCATATGAGAAAGTTCATATTAATTGTAACCATTACATACAAATTGATTTATTCGGTTCACATTACATTAAATGAAATTTATTGTTATTTTATTGAAATCTGCGTGTATATTTGGTGTTTTATTGAATTTTCTAAATCTTCTTCCACGGTGCTCCGCATTAAAAATATATATTCACACTTTACCAAAATTCTCATATCTCATCTTTCCATTCGAATTCAAAGTTCATGTCAGTCTCTTGTGAAACCACTTTAATCGTGTATTAATTCTACATTTACCTATTGTTTACAGGGTATTAATGTGGGTAACATTTTACTTCTATCGATTTAATATTTAAGGTAAGAGTGACTTGAAAGTGTGTAGGCCTATTGAAAGTTCAACGCTTTCGTCTTATATAAGTAGTTCAACAATTTCAATATATATTGTGTTAAATTATGAATAGGTAACTGTCGGAGTTACATTGAAATATTTCAGGGAATTAAATATCTGAATTAACAACCTAAATCTTTCTAATCTTACAGTTTTATATTGAATACTGCTTCGCTGATGGATATACTGTACAACCTTACATTTATTCCATTTGCCTGTACATATACATTTTTAATTTTCATATCACTCGATAGTAGTTAATATAATGAAAGTGTAGTTATAAATATCTAAAAACTTAATTTTATAATGCGATTCGTTAATAATGTACCGGTAACTAAAATTTTGTGCATAACTACAGTATTTGTTGCTTATCCTGCATTTTATTACGTTTTGATGTGATATTTCTTTTGGAGATTTGAATTTCTAAATTGTTCTTGTAATTACATTCTTGTTTGGTATTTCCTACTTCTTATAATATATTTAAATTAATTTATTTTCATGTACTTTAGAATACATCCTCATAAAACTAGAAATATCCTATAACAAGAAGTTAAAGGCAATGATATAAGCTAAGACGACTTAAAATAATCAGTATCCAGCATATAATTGATATTACTCCATTTTAAGATTAGGTACTTACAAATTTATTATCGTACAACAATTTTTTTTCTTAATTTTATTGTTTCTTTCGTTTATTTGATCCTTAATTTCTGTTATACTATTACTTTATTTTGTTTTTCTTTGATATTATTTTATTATTTCTTCTGCCATAGCCTTTTCATTATTATTTCTTTCATTTTACTTTCTGTCTTTTGTGTTTTATTCCTTGTTGAGATTATAATCTGATGTAAACTACGGTTATTAAGTTATGTTCCGTAATATACTGCGTTACTTGAAACTGTCAAAAAAATTTCCTTCAATCGATTTGTCTCGCCATTTAAATGAACATAGAATGAAATATAAAAAGAAATCAGACTGAGAGGCCTAGTTGGAATCAAAATTGCTCCAAAGATTCCGCCTTATGTGTCGCTTCATATTATCATAATATATTATATATTCAAGCATCTTGCCTTTCCTATTTCCACAGTTCTTCGCACCACAAACTTACAGCTTTAGTTTCTTCTTCCATTTGCCATAATTCGTATGCTAACACCATACTAGTGCTTCCCTTTCTTCTCTTTTTTCATCCCTTCCTGAATACAACTTTCCAATACCCTATTACTATAATCTACAGCCCTCCCCCCGTATCCATCCCATTCGCTTCTATTTTGGGAGATGACATTTTTCTCCATCCTAGTGGCAATTTAACTTCAAATATCTCTTGAAAGGATAGAAAAGAGGATACTTTCAGGAAAAGACTGTATATCCATTTACTTTACCCAAATACTTTCACATAATACAAAGGCGTTGAGAGGGCCACGAGCTACTTCAAAATGAAGCTAGTGGTCGTTCTCCCAGGAAGCTAAAGTCACGTTCATTTCTACTTAAAATCGAGAGATCGTTGCTAACATTAGAATGTCCTTAACTTCTAAGGTATTTGCCAGGCGTTATATGCCGCGGACGTTTCAAGGGGACGCATTTACGCTTTCAGAAATAGTCACTTCAGTTTTAAGTGTAATAAAGACAATTCTATTCATGTAATAAACTGAACGTGTTCCCAGTCTGTCTTTTATAACGGTTTAGAACAGCTGTTATTCGATAGAAAAAATGTTACTGGATCATAATATTATTATGAAAATTTCGCTACTTGTATAATAAAGTTGCATTATACAGTATAAGGTATAATATTCATGGAAACAAAGCGTAAAGTTTTTATTTCGGTCAGTGAAGTGAATTTATTATTTGAAAGGATCTCAATAAGGAACATAAACTGTCAATTCTTTCCATCTGAAAACTAAAGTATGTCCGATCTTCAAAAATATTTAATTCAGTATTTAATCAGAAAGGAAGAAAAGTAATGAAAACGCCTTATGAAAAAATATTATTTATTTTCACATTGACATATTCAAAACAGGTATTTATATTATCTTCAGTAATCTAGGGATGGTTTTAAACTGAAATTAGCAAGAATTACTTTCAACATTATTTTATAAACAAATATACAGCCAACATCATTCTCAAAAGAGTTCGAGATAAACTTCCTTATTTTTCAACATATTCTACAAATAATATTTGGAAAACAAATCAGGCTCTGGGACAGGATGATCTTACTTAGTCAGAAAAGTTATTTCAATCACTAATATGCAACGTGCCACAGTAGGATTGATATACATCATTTAAAAAGTTTGTAGAACCGCAATAACCGCTAGAAGTTCTGTGAGAAAGTTTACAGGCAAAAAATAAATAAATAAATAAATACACACAAAGTTCAAACTTAGTGGGTTTAGTCTTAACGTACCTAATGAGTAGAAATATTCTTCTAGGAGATGACGAAGGTAGGTTGCAACATCGATTCTGATGCATCATTTGCAGTGAGACTAAATTGAAATCAAATCCCTCTCGAATACTCATGTTTATGATCTGTAATAATTTAATGTACAGGTTATTTGTTATTCACTTGGCGTGAATAGTTTTATAACGACCACAGAGGAGAATTATTTACATTACAAATCATAATTGCATTATTTATTGCTGCTCTTTACCTGGAAAATCATATTGCCTATATTTATTAAATGAACGGCAATCATTATATATAATGACCCAGACATACTGAGGTTGTGTAAAAATATTTAGCTTGTTAATATTAAGCGTCAGTGTCTGTGTTATGAGTTTTATTAGTTTAAATATATGAAATTAAAATGCTACCAAAAAATTATGAGTTTACTTCTCTGCAGGAATTAGTTTCCACATGTATTTCAATCACCATTCGTGTTCGATTATCTTCCAGCTTAATCCGCTTTAATAAAAGAGTGACTTTTTGTTGTAACTTTCAGAATTTAAATGTGTAACTGTCAACTAAATAATAATATTTTATATGTATATATAAATATATGACAATTTATGCAAGGTTTCATACACTATTATTCGCACTTTAACGCTATCTTCATAGTTTAGCTTGAATGATAGACTGATTTAAAAAAAATACGCAAAACTAAACGACGTTTCTTAACATCGTCTTTGTCCATAATAAATTACAAGGTCTTGTCAAGGCGTGAATTCGGATATTCAGAATAAAATGAAACAATCTTTAAGTGCTCTGTTCACGGTAAGTGAAAGAAAAGTATTGCTTGATATCATATTTATTGTCCGTAAAGTTCATTACCGCTGTCTAATTTACGAAGGTTACAACCATCAACAGAAAGATAATTTATACTCATACATAGGGTATTAGTAACGGTTCACTGAAACCCCTGATTGTGATGAGGGCTGTAACTAATATTAAAATTATTTTAACATCGTAAACCAATCACCCATTCAGTATGTTATCTGTTGGTTATGTGAACTTAATGCTGAATGTGACATATTAGTTAAATATATAAATATGTGAATAATAATAATAATAATAGTAAAATTATTATTATTTTCCTTTAACAATGATTTTTATTGTGTTAAAAGCTGGTAGTAAATTTATTTACACTGCTCTCTTTGAAATGCAGCAACCTATGAGACAAAAACTAAGTTTCGTGGCACACTGTATCACCTACAATTTTTGGTACGTTGTTGGCACTGTCTTCTTTATTGTGCTATTGAATAATATAAGAGGGAATATGTAACATGTACTGTAACAAAGGTGATTTGTAAATTAAAATGGTTCATTTGTACATTAAAACTTTTCAAAATCCAGTTGGTTTAAATTATGTAGAATATTGTACCATAACCTAATTATTTTATTTCAGGATCGATTATGATGTGTTGCAGATATGTAAACATGCTTCTTCGCCATTGAGTTATTATCTTTCCGAAATGGGTTTTATACGGAGTCTATGAATTATTTTAATTTACATTTGAAAGAAATATTTTATTTTGGATTCATAGTAAGTCTTGAGGAAAATTCTTACAAAAATATTTAAAAATAAATACATATTTTTATTGCGTGAGTATTCTATTGAATATCTGTTAAAACCGTAATTTTTAAAAATATTTAAAAAAAATTAACATTCCACATAAAAAAATACATTCAAGGAAATATTGAAAGGCTTTATTCAATAGCTCCAAAAATTCTCTTTATGGCATTATGATTATATTCCAAACTTTTTATCGTAACATAATACTTGCTCCTCCAGAATTTCAAATGTGAATTTCCACGAAAACCGTAGGAAACTGGTAATGAATATACAAGAGGAATGCAATAATTCCAATAAAATTTGTGTAATGTAAAAAGTTTTAATGATATGTTAGCCATTCATGTCCTCACTGTAATATTTTTAATGAGTGAACTAGATACGTACGTAGTATTTCACATTTTATGAGCGATTTCCACAACCGATATTGCCTGTTGTAATATCGTTTAATGGAAAGATTATTTCGAAGAAATGTAAGTAGTATTCCTTAGTGGTTAATTTTTCTTTTAAATCGAAAAGGAAACATTTACAATGAATCATATTTCCCAGGAATATAGGATAAAGTAAATCATTCTGTATGAACGATAATAAAATTTTCCGTTTTAAATGCTGCTGCATTACTACACAGAAGAAGAGGTTTTCTGTACGATTTATGTACGTATGCAGCTATTTGCTGGTATCATTGAACTTTATGTTGGCAGAAGTGATTCCTATTTGCTGCAGCCTGTTGCCCTTACGACCAATAAGGAGGAAAAGATAGGTACTGTACATCTAGTCTGTTATCCTCCCCTACTCCTGGCCACAAAGAAGACAGTGGCGAAATCTGATGTTTATAACGATAGAGTTATAGTTATGGCGATCGTTTGTAAGTCGTGAGGTATACAGTGGCTCATTTCTTTTTTATTGTTCAGTTAGAAATATTCGTTGTTATTTTAAAACAGTCTTCATATATTCAAAGTGTGTGATTGAGTGCATTATAAACAATTTAGTGAACTTAGAGGGTTAAAGCAGTGTTTTTAAGAAGTTGATCTTGTGTGCAGTGAAGCAGCATGAAGAGAAAGGTGGCGTGGTTGAAAATGGCAGTAAGATGGTGAAGGTAAGTTGAGTTTTGTCTATGATAAAATTATTTAGCATATATATATATATATATATATATATATATGATTTATAATGCCACATCCTTTAAGAGCTATTCATGTTAATCAGTTACTTTTGAAGATTATTAGTTCGTTTCCAACCATTTATAAGTAAATTTCATAGCTCGAGTATTCGAAGTATATTTGTCTGTAACTAAAGAGCTCGCATATAACATCGCTAACAACTACACTATGTTTTCGTCTTCTCGTTTTGTAAATCATCATTCCAAGTATTATACCTAGTGGTCTGTTACAGTCTTCCTAAGCTTCTGCGACCTTATGGAACGTATGATAGGTCGTTATCTAAATAATGGTAACAAAACCAAGTTTTAAGTTAAAATTTTTCAATAGTTTTATGTAGGCATTTAACTTATATTTTACATATTATTAATTATATTTTACAGATATTTAGAACACGTAACAAACTTTCTGATTTTAAATAAGTAAAATACACAGCTACATAAGGTATAAAATTTTATTTCTTTTGATACAAGAAACGATATTTCTGTACTATTACGTTACCAAATTATATACAAATGTATTTACATTCTTGACATCTAATGGAGTCATACGTATCGTATAAAATATAAAAGAAAAGATCGTCGGCGCCAATTTCACAGCGAAAGTAATGGACGAAACTTGCTGTGAAAATGAGAGGTGTCGAAATCTGTGACAGATGAGATTATAGGTCTGTTATTTTAGATTAGGCTTTTCGTAGCCCACCGGCTTAGTTCAATGTGTTAAGGTGCTTGTCTGCCGATCTGAAGTTGCGCTTGGGCGCGGGTTCGATCCCCGCTTGGGCTGATTATCTTGTTGGGTTTTTTCCGAGGTTTTTCCCAACCGTAAGGTGAATTCCAGGTAATCTGTGGCGAATCCTCGGCCTCCTCTCGCCAAATACCATCTCGAAATCACGAATCTCATCGACGTTAAATGATCTAGTATTTGATACAGAGTCGTTAAATAATCAACTAAAAAAAATTAGGCTTTACGTATGCCTGGCTTATACATATCTGTGATAGGTTAGTTTAGGCTTTCGGTATGGCTTTCATATACGAATTAGTGAAGGTTATGTTACATTAGTTTAGGCTTTAGGTATGTATTGCACATAGCCTACTTTGCCCAAGAATGTGCACTTTTCTTGCTGTCCACCTTACTCTGGTAACGCTATTGTAAAGATTAATTTAAGAAAGTACTGGGTATTATTACATCTCATCAATGTTAATGCTTACTCGCTGTTGATACATGTTTATTTGATTATTTCAAGAAAACACTTTCAAATATATTGATTATGAAACATATAGTAACACAATTATTGATTTAATTTAAAATCTTATAGCACGTAGGAAGCTTCACCTTCATGTGATGTAATCAATGACCATTGCAAACGCATTTAGACTTTTCTTTATAGTAGGAAGGTTATACTGCTTTAAGAATTACAAACATATAGTAGGCCTATGTTTTCACAGTTTTCCCGAGCTCATTTAAAAAATGATTTCTAATTTCATCTACTAATGTTATGTAGGTACCGGTACATTAAAAGACTCGCGGAAGTGGAATAGACATGATTTCGAGTCATTTTCTGCGGCGAAAATTGAGTTACACTACATGCGTTCACTCCGACCATCTTCGTAACTCCGGACAGTTCCGGTATTCAACTTGATAGGATCTGAGTGGACTCCGGAGCCATTCTGGAAGTAAAGCAACCTGAAAAATTCCACCACTACCCGGAATTGAACTCTGAGCCTACCATTCCGTAGTCATTTGCATGTCTAGCCCCTACGTCTCATAATATAAAATATTAAAATTATTCCACAGCAGTCCCAAATCCCTCTTTAGTCACGAACTAGAGTCTCAACATAGGTACTGTACGTACTATGAGTTGAGACGTGTGACTGACTAGTTGCACGAAAAATCATTGTTTATTTTAATCATGGAGTAGTTTAGTCATCAGAAATTAAGTGATAGATTGGTTCTTGAATTCATATTTTCTCATTAAGAACAGTAAAATTACATAACGATAGGAAACTTTTTTGCGACTACTACACTTTACTACGTCATAATACTTTTGATTAATAAAACGGTACGAAAGGACGTCTTTCAACAAATCATGGCTGCTTATCCCACAATTTTATCGCGTCCCTAGCATTTGTTTAATTTTATCGCTTCCCTAGCATGTGCTTGTTTTTATCACTACCCTAGCATTTGTTTCCTTGTTTGCCAACATTTCAAACTGCACTGGTTTGGACGTCAAAAAACAGAAAATTACAAACCACTCCAATCAATGCTCAGCAGTTTCAAATATGACTCGCATTGGCATTCAAGAACAAAAATTAATAAAGGTGACTGGTCATAGCTATGCATCTTCCCTGAAACCCTATTTACAAATTAATGAAGAACACCATTCGGAAATCCTGAATAAGTTGGGGGATGCACCATGTACATCACCGAGTTCACTTCTTTTACGCACACGTCCAATATAACATCAACCGAACCACCAACCACTAAAACATTTAAATTTGAAAATTGTACTTTCAATAATTGTTACTTTTAAAATTATTGTTTATTTTTTATTTCATTGTCCTTAATTAAAACTTTTCTTGTTTATTTCATCATTCCTAATTAAAACTTTTCTAACACTTGTTTATATTATTTAGGTTATGTTAGGCCTGTAGCCTCTGTTTTATGATATTACGGGTAGTCACGTAAATGAGATTGTTTAATATTAAGATTTATTGAAAATCATGTGTCAAGTGACGTTGATTACTGGCATATGGATAATTGAAGTGGAATGCAACTGTTTTAATAAAAATGAAACTGAATCAACAAAGCCTTCTTGACTAGTAACCGTCCACAGAGTTCAATGAAGATTCCATAGTTGGCACAACTGATATCAAGAAAACAGCTAGTCATAACACACTACTGCCATCTAGCGTAATATTTATAATATTGAGATGTTACGATAATACATTTGAAGACAGTTTTGTATTTTCGTAAATCAATTAATATTTTATTGTATTGGAATATTTCGTTACTGCTAATCTTTATATACTTTCTTCTAATCGTGTAATAGTCAATTAAATCCCACTCGAGTTTTGATTTTCTCTAGATAAATCAAAACTTCTAGTGAGATTACTGTTGATAAGAAAGGGGCATTTCTAAATTGATCTGAATATTAAACATGGTACGAGTGAAGCAGAACAAATGCTATGCATAAGAACGCTTCACCTGCAAGGCCAGAGAAAACTGGTTTGTACCGGTACGGGATACACTAAGTTCCACTATCTGTGGCTCTGGAGTTGGGCTGACGAGTTTGTCTTCAGATCAAGGGTGACCACGAGTTCCAATGCAGTGCCACTGCTCATAGGAGTGGTTATCTCTGTGTCTTGTATAAATACTTACTAGCATATTATTAGGAGGGGGTAAAATACTGAATGTAAACACAACTTCAAAACATTACATTAATGGAATAGATTGTAGCAGGCCAAAACACACCATGGTATTTTTAACTGAGAGAATAAATTACTGAATTTGTATATGGGGTAGGCAAGAATTTCCTGAACTTCGTAACCTATGGCCACGTAATCTAGCATTTTAATAGATCGAAAGAAGTATCTTAACAGTTTAATTCAATACTCCAAAGACGTAACCTGTTAATAAATTTAAATAAATAAATTAATGCCTTAAAGATAGAACTTCATTCATTCATAGTGTTCTGCCCAAGGGCAGGTCTTTCACTGCAAACCCAGCAATCTTCGGTCTTTCTATCTTCCTCTCTATCTCCGCATATGATCCATATATCTTAATGTCGTCTATCATCTGATATCTTCTTCTGCCCCGAACTCTTCCCCTGTTCACCATTCCTTCCAGTGCATCCTTCAGTAGGCAGTTTCTTCTCAACAAGTGATCGAGCCAATTCTTTTTCCTCTTTCTGATCAGTTTCAGCATCACTCTTTCTTCACCCACTCCTTCCAACAGCTTCGTTTCTTACTCTGTCCATTTCACACGCTCCATCCTTCTCCATATCCAGATTTCAAATTCTTCTATGCGCTTCTCTTCACTTCATCGTAATGCCCTTGTTTCTACCCCACACAGTACTACACTCCACACAAAGCACTTCACTAGTCTCTTCCTTATTTCTTGCTCCAGAGGTCTCCAGAAAATGCTCCATTTCTATTAAAAGTTTATTTTACCATTGCTATTCTCCTTTTTACTTCTTGGCAGCAGCTCATGTTACTGCTTATAGTACTGTACACTCCAAATATTTGAAGCTGACCATTTGCTATACTGCCTTATTTAGAATTCGCAAGTTTGCATTCTTTACTTTTTTCCTATGACCATGGTCTTCGTCTTGTTGGCATTTATCTTCATTTCATATCATTGCTAAAATTGTACATTGCAAGTGGTAAATTACCTGAACGTGATTATCCCTCATTGAAGTCTTAGGATTTCGAAAAATGGATAGAAAAATTTATGTTTATTTGAGACTGTTAAGGTAATTTGTTAAAAATTCAAAGATTATGATGAGCAGAAAAATAAGTTTGCTAGGCCTCAGTCTTCGTGCAATGTTAACAAATATTATTTTTTTATTCTGATATTCAAAGCACGGGTCAACCTGGTTGGCGAGTTGGTATAGCGCAGGTCTTCTATGCCCAAGGTTACGGGTTCGATCGCGGACCAAGTCGATGGTATTTAAGTGTGCTTAAATGCGACAGGCTCATGTCAGTAGATTTACTGGCATGTAAAAGAACTCCTGCGGGACAAAATTCCGGCACATCCGGCGACACTGATATAACCTCTGCAGTTGCGAGCGTCGTGTATCGCAGGTCTTCTATGCCCAAGATTGCGGGTTCGATCGCGGGCCAAGTCGATGGCATTTAAGTGTGCTTAAATGCGACAGGCTCATGTCAGTAGATTTACTGGCATGTAAAAGAACTGCGGGACAAAATTCCGGCACATCCGGCGACACTGATATAACCTCCCATTTTTCATTATTATTTGTCACATTTCATATTTTCGCATTAGATGTGCTTTGTTTATTATTCTTGAAATGTCTAAATTATGATTATTTCATGTAACAGTAGAACGGATTTCTTCTTTCATAAATATAGGCCTAATTTATTCATAATCAACACAACAATTACAATTTCCATATTGGAAACAATTTATTGTACTTTTATTTAGTTATTGCTTATTATTCTTTACAATCATACACCCGATGACAGAAGGCCTATTCATGTTTCCGACAGGAGGAAGCATGAAGTATTTTCCCCGCCGCATGGACAACCCTCGGGCACGTTACCCTATCTGGCCTTTCCTACTTGGTTTTTGCGGTAGGCAACAGCACTACCTCGCTCAGAAGCGATTGTGTAAGATTCTTGATGTTCATATCCAAAGTGGATAGCAATATTAGCCGGCAGTGGATTAAATAATGAATAATTTTTGTTGTGACCAATCAGAATTCTTTTGTCGTTATAACGTTATTTATTTGAGCAAGTGAATTATTGCAGGCCTTGCTTTTGGTGTAGGTGTCTGAACTCTGAGCATAGGAGGGATTTTTTACGAAGTGAAGTGACAGCACCTCTTCAACCCAGTGCACACCGAACATCTCATTTAGTTTCTGGCGAAATTTTAGAGTATAATGTGTAAGGCCAGGGAGTTTAGCCACAAAAACATTACAACAGGTTAGTGGTGACGGGGTTATACGCCACCTGTATATCGTAAACAAGAGGAAAGGGGTTGACTCTCTTTCAGTCGCTCAAACAAGTTTAATATGGTTAAATGGTTTACTCTTTCTAGTGTTTAAATGTTATGTTTTATTTAACGACTCTCGCAACTGCAGAGGTTATATCAGCATCGCCGGATGTGACAGAGTTCTTTTATATGCCAGTAAATCTACTGACATGACCCTGTCGCATTTAAGCATACTTAAATACCATCGACCTGGCTCGGGATCGAACCCGCAACCTTGGGCATAGAAGCCAGCGCTATACCAACTCGCCAACCAGGTCGACTCTCTTTCTAGTAATTCTGAGGTAATAAAAATCTTTCCCCGGATGGTTTTTACTCAGCGTACCAACAATAATTACATGCGCTACACTCCTCCCAACACAATCTATCGTTTCGTTTACGGAAACTCATATTTTACTGTCTGACACGGTTTTTATAATATCCTATAATACGTTGTCGTAGCACAGCTTCAACTATTCCTTACGTAATGTTGTTTCGGATGGCAATATTTTACCAGTGTATTTTTTTTAGAAACTGTTTCAAATAGTGATTTTCCATTTTCCAGAATGTGATGTTTGCGCTCACCATAATGTTGCACAGATCACGATAAAAGATAGGCTATTGTATTTGTCTGAACTAAAGTCAGACGTTGAAGACATATTTTGCTTCCCCTCTCTCGCTCTCTTTCTCTCGGTTTATACGTATAATGTAATGTTTTTATGCTTCTTATTTTCGATATGATGTTCTATATATTTATTGTAGCCACCTCTTAGTTTTGTTCCACACAACTTACAAATAATATTCCGGCCATCAGAAGAAAAATACTCACTGCCATAATCTGCCACAATTGTATATGTTGTAACTATTTTCTGACGTCCTCGTCTATGCATGATTTGATTTCACTCACAGCGTATTCTCTCCCTGCTTACCGTACCCAATGCCGCGTGACCTACAACAGGCAGCGCAAATTGTGTATTAACACAGACAGCGTTATATATCTTGTGCGTCACTAACTTGACGAATTTTTGGCTAAACCCCCGGGCCTTAATAATGTGCCGCGGCCCCATTTTTTTGAAACCACAATCTTATCCATTTGTTTTGTGGCACATCATTCAGTTGTCCAGTAATTTCCCATGCGTGTGTTAGTTTACGTTTCCATCAAAGAAATATGGTCCCACAACCATATCACCTCACAATATAACTTTTGGAGCACCACGATTGTCAGGTTCACGCATCCATCTTTGGTTTTCTTTGGACCAGTATCGTGCATTTTGTGTGTGAGCGTGCCCATCCAGAACAAATAGCATTCGTCTCTGAACAGAACTGCTGAAGGAAGGATCGATCAGTACGCAAACGCTGTGTGATCCAGTTGTATTACTATTATTATTATTATTATTATTATTATTAGTCCACACCTGAGGAGTAAAGATTAGCGCGTCTGGCCGCGAAACCAGGTGGCTCGGGTTCGATTCGCGGTGGGAGCAAGTTACCTGGTTGAGGTTTTTTCCGGGGTTTTCCCTCAACCCAATATGAGCAAATGCTGGGTAACTTTCGGTGCTGGACCCCGGACTCATTTCACCGGCATTTTCACTTTCATCTCATTCAGACGCTAAATAACCTAAGCTGTTGATAAAGTGTCGTAAAATAACCTACTAAAATAAATATTATTATTATTATTATTATTATTATTATTATTATTATTATTATTCATTGACAGGATTTCATTAACCTGGTTCCCGGGCTCGAATCCCGGTCGGGGAAAGTTACCTGGTTGAGGTTTTTTTTCCGGGGTTTTCCCTCAACCCAATACGAGCAAATGCTAGGTAACTTTCGGTGCTGGACCCCGGACTCATTTCACCGCCATTATCACCTACATATCATTCAGACGCTAAATAACCTAGATGTTGATACAGCGTCGTAAAATAACACAATAAAATAAATTAATTAACCTGGTTACCAGACAAAATCTATGTACATTTTTGTGTGATTGATAAAGTTATTTTTATTAATTCTTCAGTGTGATCGTAAAATAATTTTCTCTAACATTTGTGCATGGAACGTTGAAAATTACATTCGCAATTTTTATCAACTTTGCGAACTGAGTATAATGCGGCAACAAGCCTATTCGGCAAAGCTAAGCTTTGTGGTGTGGTCGTCATCACTTCCCAAATACCTTTTAGCGGGGGGGAGGGGACAAATTTTACAGGCGGCAGAGTGGGGTACTCCTTTTTGATCCGAAATGATTTCATTTAACTGTTTAATTCGGTGCATTTTTCGGAAAAAAGGTCTTTGAAAATTTTCTGTATATGGTAAATTGATATGGATTAAGGTATTCGAGTTCCTTATCTGTGAATTTTACGTTCTAACAAATTTCTAGTAGTGTTCTGCGTTTCACAATGCCTTTTACGGTAAGTGTATATGATCAATGGACGTGGCACGAAAGTGCGCTTTTTTGGCTTTCGATTTTTTGTGCTTCTTGTCTTATATTTTTATCAGGTTTTGTTTTATTTTGTTCAGTAAGTTTTATTCTTCGTTTTTATTGTAACTTTAAGATTTTCTGATTTCTGGTGTATTATACTTTCCAATTTATAAAGCCCTATAAGGTATTTCTATATGTTAAATCTCTTGTACTTTTTACATGTGGGCTATTCCATATGAAATCGATCAGTAAAAAACCTCGCATTTTTTATACTAAAATTTTTTCCCTATTTATACAAAGTGCTGAGGAGAGTGCATTTTCAAAAATATACTATCGAAAGTCAAACGGTTTTTGTAATATTGAGCGAAACATTAAGCGCATTTTATAAAAACAAGCCTCTTTCAGCGCTCAGTACTCTGGAACCATTTACTGCAGAACATTGAACGAGAGCTCATTTTGAAGCTGACATTTGGTAGGTTGTGTTAAGAAGTAATCCTTGTTTTTATTCTACACAGAAAGACAGATAATCTGATTTTACTTACTTTTATGCTTTTTGCCAATTTGTAAAAATGTAAAAAAAGATGAGAAAAAACCTTGCAGTATTAAGAGGGACTCGGCATTGTTTGCTTAGTGGTATAGCAGTAAGTTTCGAGGGTATTAAATAGATTATTTTCACACGCCTAGACTTGAACGGCGCAGTACCGCACGCACTGGGCGAGAGCTGAAGATAAGCGAGGGTTGGGCGTCATTTTACTACTGTGTTTATGAAAAACTGTGATAAAGGTAGCACAGCCATAACTGTTAGACGACACATCACGTGTTTATGTCTCCTGTCCTTGCTTACCTCGGCTAGCTCCCGCCTCACAGTCAGCTGGTTAGTTCACGCGCATACTATTTATTTTCGTTATTTGATATTTTCAATACTTTCTTATCAACGTGCAATCAGTAAAAAGTATGTGTTTATTTGCACTTTCAATGCGGAATCTCTGAATTTTTAAAATACTTTTTTCCTTGGGAAAGGCGTCTTA
Source organism: Periplaneta americana (assembly GCF_040183065.1). Classification (NCBI taxonomy): domain Eukaryota; kingdom Metazoa; phylum Arthropoda; class Insecta; order Blattodea; family Blattidae; genus Periplaneta; species Periplaneta americana. Next base: position 43,643,618 of record NC_091133.1, read on the forward strand.
ATGAAGAAAAATCTAAATTTCTCCATTTCCATAAAAGTAAGAAAATCTGTTTATATGTCAATATAAACTTTAATTTCTCAGCATCAAAATAAACCATGATTTTGATCACTGAAAGGATTTCTGAGCTACAACAGTTTAAATTTGAAAATTTTATGAAAATACGATACATTTAAATATTTTAAATTTAAACACTACGAGGCCTGTCTAAAAAGTATCCGACCTTTAGCCAGAAAAAATATTTCAAATACCTGACGGGGTTGGGACCCTAATCCCCTTCAAAGTAGGCCCCTTGTGCTAGCACACACTTAGCCCACCGATCCCTCCACTGCCGGAAACACCTATGTAAGTCTTCTTTTGGAATGGTGTTCAGCTCCGTCGTCGCGTTCCGCATTATCTCTTCTCTACTCTCAAAACGGGATCCTTTCAGGGATGTCTTCAATTTTGGAATCAACCAGAAGTCGCAAGGATCCAGGTCTGGAGCGTAGGGAGGTTGGCGAACGGTTGTAATTCCATGTTTGGCCAAGAAAGTGTGGATCAATTGGGATGAATGTGCGGGGTCGTTGTCGTGATGCAAGTGCCAGTTGTTCGCTGTCCACATGTCTGGTCTTTTGCGCCAAACTGCATCACGGAGTCGCCGGAGAACATCGTGATAGTACTCCTTTGTCACCGTTTGTCTTTCCGGTGCGTATTCGTGATGCACAATTCCACGGACATCAAAGAAAACAGTCAGCATCACCTTGATTTTGCTTCGCACCTGCCGCGCTTTCTTCGGCCTTGGAGACTCGGGATGCTTCCATTGCGACGACAGTCTTTTTGTTTCTGGGTCGTACCCGTACATCCATGACTCATCCCCAGTTATCACGGTGTTCAGAAACCCAGGATCAGTGTTGGCGGTGTCCAGAAGGTCCTGTGCAACGTCATGACGGAGGTCTTTTTGTTCCGGGGACAACAATTTGGGCACGAATTTCGCAGCCACTCGGTTCATGTTCAAATCATCATGCAAAATTGCATGTGCAGAATCTTTACTCACTCCAACCTCTTCGGCAATCTCCCGCACGGTCAAACGACGATCTGCCATCACCAAATTTCGCATCCTCTCAACAAAAGCTGCACTCCGAGCAGTTTGGGGCCTGCCACAATGCTGCTTACTCTCCGCTGATGTGCGGCCATCTTTGAATCGGTTGAACCACTCCTTAATTTGTGTTACACCCATCGCATCTTCCCCAAATACCTGCTGAATCTTACGAATTGTTTGACTTTGAGAATCACCAAGCTTTTGACAAAATTTGATGCAGTATCTTTGCTCAATTCGTTCAGTCATCTTGCGAGAAAACTAAATAAGACAAACACTTAGAACAGCACCTTACTTGGCGACCACCAGCCAGTGACTGGCACAAGCGAATGCGGTGAAAAAATTCAAGCATACGCATTACGGTTCCTCCTTCCACCGTGCACAGTGGCGCCGCCTTAAGGTGCGTACACACTTAGCGAACGAACAACGAACGAATGACAAACGATTGCATTCGTTGATTGAAATCGGTACGTGTGTACGTCGCAGCAAAGGCAAACCGATCGTTTGGTTTGCCTTCGGAAGTGATCCGTCGCTTGTCGGTACATCAAAGGAAGTTGGTATTCGTTGTGGACGGGATTTGCCACTAGCTTGTAGTTCGTAGCAGAACGCAGCGCTTAGTTCAATTTCACTAACAGGATGTCGAAACTGGAGTGGACGGAAGACGCTGTTATAAATCTTATTAATGCATATAGGGAGCAGGAAACTTCATGGAATCCCAAGTATCCTACTTACCACAATAAAATAAGAAAACATGATGTTTGGGAACCTATTGGAAAGATGTTTAGCTGCAAGATAGGCGAGTCAAACACGTGCAAAATTTGAAAATTATTTTTGTTTATTTATTTTCAGTGGATATATGTTTTTTGTTTATTGTAGGGAGCAGAAGTCAAAAAGAAAATTGAATCACTACTGACATCATTCTGGAGTGAAAGACAGAATTCCATAAAAAGTTCTGGAATGGGGAGTGATGAAGTGTACGAATCAACTTGGTTCGCGTATGTCATTCCTTTTGGACAAATTCACGCCCAGGAAAAACAAAGTTCCAACCTTGTGCACACAAAATAAATTATTGGCACTGAAAAGTGTCTTTTCGTAAGCATGACGCGCATACGACAAACACAGACAAATCTCTCTTTTTAATATTTTAAGATAATTATTGTAAGTGAGGTATCCGTGTACTGAAACTTTCCCCTGGGGCCTATTTCATAAAATAAATTAATACCATTACTAAAAAGGTAATAACATTAAGTAATATTATTACTGTTTTGTTTCATAAAAGTAATATTTAATAATATTATTTATTACTGTAAACGCTCATATTATTACTAAAATAAATAATATTACTAAAGTGTTTCATAAAGCAGCAAAGATAATTAAATTTATTAATAATATTAACGTTAGTTCCATGACTGTATTTTAAGTAATAGTTTAATAATTTGTAAAAAGTAAATGCCAATGTAGGGTTAGATTTTGATGATAAAACCATGAAACCATTTGAAATGGATAATTCTGACTCAAATAGTGATGAAGAGGGAGTGTTTGTCCGACGTCCAAGAAATTTTAGACAACGAATATCCTACAACCATATGCAAGAAAGTTACGAATATAATGAAATAGATGACCTTTCAATTCGAGAACTTTTCGCAAAAAACTGTTTCTTCAAGTTATTTTTACGTCTTTTCCCCATTTTAAAAAGCATCAGAGACGAAATGAATGACTAACAAAGTCCCTCTCCATACTTACAAATACTTACAAACTGTCATAGGCGCCAATGTAGGTGGACCAGGCTGAAATTGAAAACTATTTTATCTAATTGTAAAAGAGGAACAATTGGAAAGGGTGAAACCTAAATTAAATTCAAATACAGTATAGAACTGTTAGAAAGTAATTACTGTATATTTTACATTATTTTATGTTATTTGAATGATTGAACTTAACGTTTTTCCCTCCTTTCTCGTCATTTTTTAAATTATATTAATTGTTCAGAAATATATGCCTATGGGACATCTACATCACAAAATACAGTAATATTAATATTTTCTGTACCTATTGAAATGTTTTTTCAGTGTATACTTGTGACAACCTCAATCTATATACTCTTCACTAATTAACATTGTGAAGATCTTGGCGAGCCAAAATCTTTTGCAGACATATATCAACAAGTAGATCTTAGATCTATTACAAAATATGTGGACTACTTTAAACCACCCCTATTGAGGGCATAAACTAAAATTAACTTACGAGATTTATAGGTACCGTATCCACAATTCCACATCACAATCTCTAATTAGAACATATGTATTTGCATTTTGTATAGCCAGGTAACTTCTTGAAAATACTACTTACAACATAATCAGCAATAAAAACCCATTAAGACAATTTCAGTATTTTTATTAATTTCGTCATAACATTAATCTTCTACAACATCCACACCTTCAAACTCAAACATGATATTTTCTAGGAACGACTTCACCGCGTAAGTACTTATGTCGTTATTGCATTACTTATTTATTTTTGGTAAAAGAGTAATTTTTATGTGTATTTATTTACGCTTGCACCAATAATTTTGAAGCCTTTTTATATAAGTACATGCGCAGTATTCCGAATTATAACGGAACTTGAAATATCTTACATATTCTACTAACCCTGTCGTTAACACTGTCTTTAAGGCTGCTACAATATTGTCATCAAAAGTTTTCACTGCTTAACATTTTCATATGGTACTTCTTTAGATAACGAGGTCCAAGTTTTACACACGCGCGCGCGCACACACACGCTTCTGTCACTGATACACTGTTTTTGGAACTGCAAACTTTACAACAGCAGAGACGTGAACAATTAGGAATGATAAATAGCCTATCTGTTCACAATATTTTAGATTTACCATGTTGTTTCTTTTACTCGTAAATCAACTGAATCAAATAACAGAAACAATAACTTCGAGTTGCAGTGATTTACAATCTTATCTGAAATAAATTGTCTCCCAAACCTTCACACATATTACGATTTACTCTGTTGTTGCTATTAAAGATAGTACTTCAAAACTCTTATTTCATTCAACAACTGTTAACAGAGAGAATAATATAAATAGCTGTAGAGTGCAGACTAACTTGGTTATGTTTGTCAGCCTTAACCTCAAATCATCTGGATACTGTACGTATTTTACGACTCGTGCAAAACGTTTATGAGACAGAATTTAGTCGGTTAATAAAATTGTTTTCATGACTGTAATACTATTACGTAATATTATTACTGCTTTTATGAAAAAGGCCTGCACTTGCTATAATTATATAGCGGATAATCAGCGGATATGAATGTTTTCTGACAATTTGCTGATGATTTGTACGTCGCTTCAAAAAGCGAACGAACAACGAAGTTTTGCTTCATCATTCGTTCGTTGTTCGTTCGCTAAGTGTGTACGCACCTTTAGAATCACTACTTTGCGCGGGAAAATTAAAGGTCGGATACTTTTTAGACAGACCTCGTATGAAGTTCTGATGCCTCAAACTTTGCACAAAGCACTGTATCAGAGTTCTCTACGTAAAAAAAAAAGTTTTATTGTATTTAGAAATTGTAAGGTCAATTTTCTCTATATTTCGATCGATTTGAGATGGAATAGCTCATGTGTTTCTTCTTCGTCAATTATAATATTATTGTTGTTGTTGTTCATCTTTAACATGCTATTAAATTTTTTCGATTTAAATTCACGTTTATTGAAATTTGATATTTAGTTTCAGATGAGCTGAATTAATTTTAATGTATATTACATGAGATTTCTAGTCAACAGCTGAAAATTAACACCAGAATTTGCAAAATAACAGCAGTTTTAGACCTCTGCAACCTCGTTTCGAACATGGCACACTTCGTGGAAAGTTATTTTTGAATTTATACATCATATAATACAAACATTTCTTGTTAAGGATTGAGATTAGTAAGTATAAATATTGTATTTTAAATTTTATTATCTCGGAGATACAGGCCTTGTTTTCATTGCTTTGGTATGTAGTTCTTTTCGTTTTTCTGTAATTTAAAATATACTTCAATCAGTTAATACTTGTGGAGTTACTATATTTGTGTTCATGAAATACTACTGAATCGTTGGAATTTAATAATCATATGGACTATTCACAACCCGCCATGTCACTTTTTTACGTATTGAAAATAATTATTTTTAGAATTTTAACTATTAGGTTATATATTCCATTCGCGGACATAAAATTAATAACTGTATGAAAAGTAGTTGTTGACGAGACTTTATATGATATAAGCGAGCTTTATAGCAACTTTAAGCTTACTTTTTAACTTTGAAGTTTAACCATAAGTTGAACACAGCTGTAGAGGCGTAGTTAGGAATACAATGCAGCAGAATTTCGGCGAGATGTAGAATTTTTATAAAGGGAAGCGACGAATATATTTTCACGGTCACCGCATCTTTACATTCGTAATAAAACCTCGGATCCCGGCTAAGTACATACATAAATGCGGCCATAAAAATTCGCGACTGTGTAATGGGTGTTGGTTTCATTTTACTGTCGTTTCAAAAGGAAGAAGATACTGCACTAGGGTTCATCATTGGGTGATCTGTAACATCTTTCATGGCTGGTATGCATAAAACACGCTATGTGCAATTTTTCGCCCTTTATTTCAAATGTATATTAAAAACAATTCCATTCGCTTTAGGAAAATAATAGGATTTTTATGGAAAGTAAATTTGTCGTAAAGTTTTGTTTCCTTCCGTACTAAAATCCTTACACTATATTACCATAACAATATTGAGTTTTTTTAGATGTGAACGTGTTACAGTATATCGAAAGATTTGAATGTGAAATTAAATTAATACTTAGAATATAGATTTCATTGAGAGAAAAAGAGTAATTAATTTCACTGCTTTGATGCTAGCTATAAATTTCGATGGCTCAGAACGAGACTGTTACAGCTAAAAAAATTCACTTTTTGAGTTATTACCATCATTCGAACACTTGAATTGAGAACTATGCTATGTGAAATTGTTACAACACTAAAACTTTCCTAGTGGGACATAAATGCACATATAACAGTTTTAAAGTTATATATTTAGTCTTTTTCTCAATTGGAAAGTGTTACATTTTGCGTTGTAACAGTTTTCCATTCTCAACTGCAAACATTGTTGCTAAAAGCAACGTTCCATTTTGACTTGTAACACTTTCGCATTGAAAATATCCATGCTTCGAGTTTAGATTTGGCACATCTGATGATAAGTTCGTACAATATTGATAACATAATACTGGCTGCATTGTTTAAAAACACTGTTATTATTTTGTCTTCACCATCGACGTAGTATTGAAACATTAACCCTAGCACTACTAAGCTTCGATCTGTCACGTGGATGGCTAAGGGGGGCAAAAATTGCCCGCGCTTTGTTTTGATTTTTTAATAGACTAAGAATTACTTTACTATGTTACTACACGATTTTCTATATCAGGAACATTATAAAAAGACACACATATAAGTATTTATGAAAATAGTCTTATAAAAACGTATATTTCTCACATAGGCTAATGCTTTGGATATTTAAACTTCAGACTTTTCTATACTAAGTAATGAACAAAACATTATTTTAATATTTAGCCTACTACACAATTTTCTATATCAGGAACATTCTAAAAGACACATACAGTATATGAGTTTTTGAAAATAGTCTTATAAAAACGTATATTTCTCATTTAGGCTAATGCTTTGACTTTTTAAACTTCAGGCTTTTCTGTACTAAGTAATCAACAAAACTATTGTAGACCACAAATAACAAAACTAAAAATCAAAGTCACAAATTGCTCAATTGTCAATAGCTTTTTTTTCACTCACTTTCACTTTCATTTTCACAATTGGTGCATATGATTGTTTTTGCAGAATGAGTGGAATAAACATATTTACAGCACCTGCAGGAAACTATAGACACTTTTGTCATTTTGTCTTTTTCCCTTTTAGAACTTTTTTCTTCAAGCAGAGATGACATCTTCCCCGTGAATACGATGCACCAGAAGTAACAACTACACTAGTACTGGGAAGCGTTTTCCCTAGAACACTTTCTATTGCAGAGATGATAGGCTTTTGCAAACCTATAATATTCTTGGCTCTCTCTTCCACAACTGGCCTAACTAGTTGTTGGCCCAACTCTAGCATATAGAGTCTTCTTACATTATGCTTCTTCTTATTCCAGTCGGGGTTGTTTTTCATGAAAATTGTTCCACCATTGAGACATGCAATATCTGTCAAGGTGAAAAATATAGATAGCGGCCACCTTCTAGTCCCTCGCTTCACAGAGTGATGTCGCGTCATTTGATCAATGCTGTCTATACCTCCTTTTGTTTCATTATAGTAGAGATTAACATCTGTTTTCTTTTTCTCTGTCGACTCATCCACTTTTCTATCATTATGTTGTGTGGATAGAAGTAGGAGATTCTTAGTGGGCTTGAGTCTGGTGATGTATGAAACCAAGGTAACTGGTGCCTTGCCTGTTTTCGGGTCTGTGAATAAAAATCTAGAGGAATATAGCTCTCGACCCTGCGTCTTCTTTAGCTCTTCTGGTATGTGCTTTCTGTTACTCTTCAATGTCCCCACCAAAGTCAGCTTTTCATCATTGTAAAGTTTCTCCGCTAGCTCGATGGATGTATAATAACGATCCGTTGTTACATTTCTTCCGGTTCCTTCCAGCGGCTTCACTAGGCGTCTAACAACTGCCTTTGCACTCCGTTCCTCGGCGGGTCGCTCGGTCTTTCCTGCATAGACCTCCATTTTCAGAATGTACCGGGTGTGTGCATCGGCTAACATCCTAATCAATATGCCATATTTGCCTGGCTTGTCTTTCATAAAGACTTTAAATGGACATCTTCCTCGAAAGAGCGAGAGCATTTCGTCGATTGTTAGATGTGCACTAGGTATGTAGTATTTTACAAACAATTCGTCAATTTTATAGAAAACTTCACGAATGGGGCAAAACTTATCTTGCTTTCGTCTTTCAGTTCTTGTTTGCTTATCATCAAATATAATCAAGGACAGAAGTTCTCCAAATCGAATACGACTAATTGTAGCTGTGTAGATGTTCCTGCCCAGTACTTTTCCCCATAAATCATCAATTGGCAGTTCACTGTCATTATTTGCACCCATGAGTATCAAAATACCAATGAAGGCATATAATTCTTCTGTGTTTGTAAGTTTTAGATTCCTAATACTAGCTTCTTCGTTAGTATGATGCACAATAATGTTCACTATTTTAGGAGTTATAAACTTTTTGAAAGATTCTGACGCATTAGAGGTCAAACCTTCATTTGTCAAACCTTCATGGAAACTCACTATCTTCAGTACTGACCTGCGGACTTGCCTTGGAGGTGCAGTAGTATATTCCCTACCACTTCTTGCTATAACAGCGATGTTAGAAGTAGAAGCGTGCTGCTGATCAGGGGATGAACTTCGCGAACTTGAGTCACTTTCAATTTCTCTATGATATTCAGTGTCACTGTCGTATGTCACAACATTATCATCTTCTTCTGGATCACTTGCATCATCCATATTATCTTCATTTACCATAGCTGTCACCTCTTTTTCTGTGAGAAAACTCCGAGACATTTTGACACTGATTATTACGAGACATTTCACATAACTAACTGCCAACTGTTCCAGTTTGAATAACAAGACAGTTATTACTTTAAAAGCAACAATGAAAACATAATTTGAATTAAATTTGTATATCCAATGGTACCAACAATCAAACAATGTATATTAATCTGATTATTGATCAATATTTTCAGACAGAAAAATTGTCACACCCATGTCTAAGGGGGGGGCAAAAATTGCCCGCACTATAAATGAAGATGGTAGGCAGATTTAAATAAATCATAAAAATTATAAGTCCGTGTCATTATATACTTGAGATATTAATCTAAAACTACGTACAATCTTGTTTCTTCAGGTCAACAATTACATATTCTACACAAATAAAACAAATAGTGCGGGCAATTTTTGCCCCCCCTTAGCAGTGCTAGGGTTAATCATCGTGAATGTTCTTATACATCAGTATTTAATTCACTTAATATTTCCTTTTATATCTCTAAGAAAGGTTAATGTTGTGTATATAGTGCATGTAAGAATAATACAGAAACAGAGAAATTAACTGCAAGAGAGTTATAATAGACATATATAAGAAGAAGCAACATGAAGGGCTGCAAAGACTAAAGATATTGAATCAGAAAACAGGATCCTTTCGCCATCTTCTATAAGCACTCCTATGAACAAGATGATTTCAAAAAAATAAGTAGTCGACAAATACGGAAGTGCAAGTCTTCTCTAGCAATACGAAAGCCAGTATTTTCTTCGCCTCCAGGGATAGATGTGGGGGGGGGGGGGAATTTGCTTGATCTGTGTAAAAGTTTGAAAGTTTCCAATGGTGTTGAAGAAAATAATGCTGCATTTGAATAACAACCAAACATGTTTTTTCTCGCTACATGTTGATGTTTAGTCGACTGTCCGAAGACAGGTTTGAACCTCATAGGCCTAAGTTACACCAATAAGGCATCACTCATGAGGAAACTAGGCTACATGACGCAATTTATTTCTTATTATTGTTGTAGTCATCCCGATATCAACCAATATCATTTTGTATTTCTAAATCTACATTTGAGAAATTTTTCCATTGTATTATCTAAATTTATTACAGAGTGATGTAAGGAAAAACTGTTGCAAGTAATAATATATTATGGAATACAGTTATATCTGATAAATTTTGTCACAATATTTTAATGCCAAACTGTTACAAATCAAAAAAATGTCACATACAAGTTACATAAAACAAATAACGGCAAAATTGATATTTCAATAAACTTCTATAACAATAATATTCTATACCAATTTTCATTGTTGTGCCATGATTCTCTGATTTACCATCTATAATGGAAAACTTTAAATGGCTCTACTGAAAAATCTCTATTTTTGACTTGTAACAGTCTCGTTCTGAGCCATCGATTTGTTTGTGTGTCTAATAGATATATAATGCAAAATGTATCACTACGTTTATTATGTACAGTCTTTGAAAAAAAAAATTGACCGGTTGATATACGCTAAGTCCCCTTCGCAAGACTTCGGTTGATTCCTTAACAGCTTAAGTTTACACATTAACGAATTTACTATAGAAGACTTCGCTCTCTTTCTCCTTTGTTTTGTTTGTTTGTTGCTTCTTATTTCTGTTTATAGCCTAGATCAAAATTCCATAACAAAGATACATATTCAAGGGCTAAATCGGGTGTTAAATACACATTCTTTTCTAGTTGTGTGACCCAGTCGCTGCTCGAACGGAGATGGACAAATTCATGCCTGCAGGAGTGGGCCATTTTTTGTGTCTAAGCCTGTACACGGTGCTTAATAATTCACTAATCTATAACCTTGAAGCAGAAGCCTGACAATACCAAATTTGCAGCATTCACTTGGTTCAAACTCATCTGTGTATCGTTGCTATTTATATCAGTCAAATATTATTTTTATTTTATTGTACCTATTTGGCATAGGTCATTACGGCTCAGAAGTACGACCCAGTAGATCTATTACGCTTACCCTCATGCTGGGTGCGTTTCCATCCTGCATTGGCTGACGTCATTAAGGTTCTCTGCGTATACAGATTTCGAGCAGGCAACTCCATTCGTCTCTAGGCAGCCCCAACCGTGTGCCGCAAACCGACTTACACGGAAAGCTGTGGAATGATAATGGATTGGAGTTCGGACGAAATGAGTCAATACTTAATGTAGGATAAATGGGAAACCCAAAGAGAAACTTCAACTGCAAACTTGTTCGTCAAAAGTGTCGCTTTGGGTTTTACAAATGTAAAATTTCAGTCCTAACCGGGACTCTAACGCAGAGGGATATGAAAATTCTTTAATGCGGTTTCTACTAACATGAAAGAAAGTGAAATTGCTTAGGCCTTATTGTAAATTTGAAGCTATTTAAAGGATGGTGTCCCCCGACTTAATGAAATTCAATTCTAATGATCATCATATCATAACTTATCAGAGAGGATGTAGAGAATCCTTTCTTATAGGCGTCCAACGTATGAAAGTTGTAATTCTTCATAGTATAATTAGATCAGCAGGATTGAGAAATGTTAATTGTTGATTGTATCTGAAAACAAGTTACTAATCTGGTTTGATCGGGTTACTGATTGAGGTTAATTTCTAGGTTTCTCCTTAACTAATTGAAGCAGAATTGCTGGGTTACTTTCTATTTTACTGTAGATCTTGAGTTGATTTCGCCTTCATAATTACTCTTTCTGTCTTTCTTCTTCTTCTTCTTCTTCTTCATCATCATCATCATCATCATCATCATCTCAGTTTCTTTATATTTTGGACTTGCTCAGATATAGAGACAACTGCGGGCCGTCATTGAACTTGAACACCGTGGATATATGGTCATTCGTTGTTGGTGATAGTGTCATGCACTGTGGGCTCTCGGTGAGCTTATAACTCGTGGTACCGGGATCGAGGGACCGCGGTAGGCCTTCGTGTAAAGGTAAAGGGTTCATGTATGCTGTAGGGAAGTTATGAGGCGGCATGCAGGGAGATTTGTAGCGCGGTGGGTCTTTTAGGGCATGCATACTATTCTATCCCGGGTAGTACAATGGGATTACCCGAGCGGCCTGCGTGCGAGGACAGACGCAGTCAGTGCCCTCCCCAAAGGGAGGACTAACAGACTAATCTTTTTATGGATGTTTTGAAGTTCTCTGAGGTTCTAAAAATTTGTCACAATTGTTTTGAATGTTTATGTTCATATTCAGAAATGCAATGATTTAAAGAGAGGCATGCAGTAGCATCATTAGTCATTTTAGAATTAAGAAAATTAGCCATTACTTGAAAATGTGCAGGTTTATATCATTTATGTGGCTATTAAGAATTCATAGTAAAGACTGTTTTTCCGTAAAGAACTCAGTCCAGATACACATTGAAATTGTGGTTGCTGTCTACAAAATAATGCAAGGACAACATAATTGCAGTATAATGTGAACACAACGTCTTTTGCAGAAGATAGTATTATTCTCTCTGGGTTTAGGACAAAATTAACTTTGTGTCGTAAGTAAATTCAGTCTGATACGATGTGTAAAAAGTCAACGTTGTAGCTCATGCGGTAGGCGCGTTTATCTGCTTATCTGGAGCTCGGACTGATTGCTGCTTAAGCTAATTACTTGGTTGACTTCTTCTCTAAGCTTCCCAAACTTTAAGGGGCATGTCAAATAGTCATATGACAAATCCTCGGCCTTATCTGGCCAAATTCCATGTCGCTATCACCATTTCCAATTAAAAATAACCTAATATATAATATAGCGTCTTTAAATGTACTAAATTGTATATAAACATATGTATATATATATATATATATATATATATATATATATATATATATATAATTTGTAAATTCATAATTGTACAGCAAATGCGATGTTCCAGGTCGAATGAATACTAGCAATTAAAAATGTTAATTTTTTAAAAATAAATTGGAATATTATATTTAAATTTAATTTTCGAAACAATTGCTTCTCGTAAAGGGTTTCAGAATTCATTATTGTTTCAATTTAAATTTCTCTTAAAAATGACTTACTGCCAGTCAGAGAAAATTAACATCTTAGGCCTAATTTTTTTTTTTATATTTCCATAACATTTTTGCAGCCGTATTCCTAGAGATACACTTTTCCAAAATTAGATTAAATAATACAATAATAAAAATAACATGATACGAATTATATATCAATACACAAAAGTTGATGCACGATTAAAAACAGCAGGTTTTAGATGTTTAAAAACACTTTTATTGTTTTATTCTTGTATGACACTTGCATAATGTGATTTTAATACTAGTATTTCAGTACTTCAATGTAAAAATTTAGTAACGTTTCTTAATCAATGGACTTCCTTAAGATTTTATCTTTGTTCTTAAAGGACTATTATTATGAACTTCATTTTTTCTTTACTGATATTTTTAAACTTAGGGAAAAACAATCGCTAGTATTTGAAAGGTAAATCAGTGTATTAATTAAATGTTTGTCCCATACATAAGACTTAATCCAGACTATAAATTTGCAAAACCTAATTCATTACTGTGTCGTGTTACATTTATTTTTCCTTTCATATGCACTCAGCAATTGAACGTATCACTCCCATCAGTTGGACAAGACATAGTGCATACTGCTATCTACATATAATCCTATTGTATAATATATTGCCTGGTGAGATCCCATGGTATTTAGACGTTGACATGTTAGTGAGTCTAATATGATGTGATCATGCCAGGAAACTGCAGCTGACGGAATTTCACTGTGTGAAATATTTATTTCAATCGGAACACAATATAATGTCATGTTCTAGTCGAATAGGTTTCTAGAATTCATTAGGGATACAGTAGAACCTCTATTATCCGTGATAATCAAGGGGGTGGACTGGACGGTTAATCGAAAAAATCAGATAATCCGTATCTTAAAATATTTTCGTAAATTAAGTGCATAACACGGTTTCATAATTTATACTGTGGTCTTGTGTTTAACATGCTAGATAGTGAATCAGAAGTTTATCGGTAACAATTTGTCCGGTTGTCAACAATGGTTTTGTAAGGGCCAAGTAAATTCCTTGCGTTGATTCTTTGTGGAAAGATAGGAATAGTAGAGGTTTCTTGTTTTATATTTACAGATTTTATACACTTCATTCTTGTTTTTAATTAAATCGCGCACATTTGTAATGCCAATCATTCTGATGCGACAGAAGCCGCGATTTCTCTTTTCCCAAACTCATCAATTATTTATTTGTATTTTTATTTTCATACTTAGTAAAACACTTTTGGCACTTGTGGAACATATTTTGAATAGAAATTATGAAGTACGAGTATTCGAACACTAGAAAGGACTGAATGCTGAACGGGTTTGCTCTAAATTTTGCTGAAGTTTTTAGGACCATTTCTTTGAAAGCAGATAGTGATTATTTTATAATTCAGGAAAAACACCTTCAAGTAAGCCTACCAGTAACTGTTCCTATTGCTGGCAGGGCATTTGTAATATATATGGATAAAGGCTTATAATAATAGACTCTAGAAAAGAATAGGTACTAATATAAGATATAGCATACATACTTTTTTCAGTAGCAAAGAAAGAAAGAAAGAATAGAGTGAGAGAAAGGCGTCGGATAATCCGCTGATCAGTTAATAGGGTGACGGATAATCGGGGTTCTACTGTATTCTCGTATATTCTCTAATAGATGTAGATTTTTCAATAAAACTGCATGTGTACAGTAACTCTCACTCATTTTTTAGGTTATGTGCAGGCATCCAGAACCTTCAAGATATAAATTTTGTGTAAATAGACCTTTACTTTTAATCTATGATTAATACAAATGGAGGCAAGACTCTAATAAATTTTCACTTGAAACGAAGTATGAATATTAATTTCAAATGTATAATATTCAAGCTAACAGCAACTTTTCATTTGAAACGCTTACATAGACATATAAGGAGAGTAAAAAAAAAATGTTTTGGCAAGAATTTTTTCTGTGCACATTCACATTATTCGTGGTGCTGTGGAAACGTATAATAAATTTGATATCTTGTAGTTTTCTATACGGTCTTTCTCATCTCATTCTCTATTTAATGTACCTCCAGATTTTTCACAAGATCCCACTCTATTATTTAATTACTGTATTTGAGCTGACGGTGAAAATTGGAGTGAGACAAGTGGTCAAACTCCCTTGTAAGGACTAGTTTTTGCATATGTTTCACATGTTCCCTCTCCCGTTCGTTCGTCCGTCCAAGCAGTCCGTCCGTCCGACCATCCACAGAGCGACTCTGTCAGGCGACACGGAATAGGCCCTAAGCATTGGGAGCGACTTGACCGAAGCTCAGGATCAAGTCCCATTTCATCTCATCTTGTGCCAGAAACACCCCATCATCCTGTCTCGAGGTGAAATTATTGAACTCGGGCTATTAAACAATCATCCTTCCCAAATAATGCCCTAGGGTTCGATTTGCCATATTTTAATATTGTCACCTCAGAGCCTTCCTCTGATCGAGGTTCTGGCTGATATGTGGAGGTAAAGCCAAGACCTATCCTGTGACCTAATCATGTGCCGTGGCTATATCACCGATGGATATGGAAGGGAAGATATGTTTTAGTGTGGAATGAACTTCCGTTTTGGTAGATTCGTATAATACTCGTATTAACCATCATGAAACAAACTGTCTTTCTGACGGCTCGTTCTTTCCCCTCTCGCACAGCTTACATGCCAGGTCTCGCCTCCTCATCTGTACACCTATTATCAGGCATAAAAATAATGATTCGATTGATCTCCAGACTCATATAGAGGCTTGGCCTTACTACCTACTGTGGGTAAAATCTATTGTAAATTCATGTATAAAAAAATGAAGGGATGGGTGTGTCGGCATGGAAAAATTTCAGATGGGTCGCAGCATTAGTTGACAACATTTATATTTTGGATTCACTCAAACAGAAACAAAGGTGGGAACTGCACTGCACTTTCGTGGATTTTCGAAAGGCCTTCGACACTGTGGAGAGAGAAGCGTTATGGTATAAATTATGGATGAAAAGGATGTCGGGTAAGATGATTAGGGCGCTTCAGGGGATATATGATAAAGTGGAATTTTGTGTTAAATACCTCATGAACAGAGTGTCTGAAAGCTTTCCAGTCGCAGAGGTGTAAAACAAGGTTGCATACTGTCTCCCTATTATCAGGTATATTTCACTTGGTATGTTACGTTAGGGAAAGAACAATCAAATCGTATACATCTGAAATCTGATTGGTGTAATATGTTACTAGTCAGCGACGTATGCAATGGAGTGGGAAAGGAACTGGCCATCTTACACCGTTACTTCCTGGCTAAGTTCCCTCATGAATAATGACATATTGGTATCACTTATGAGATTCAAATCTGCCTTCGGACAGTTGACTAAACTACAACCTCAGAGATAGTTTGCTAGTCTCATAAATTGAGGCAACTTATCCTGCCTGTGATTTTTCCATGGTTTTCCTAAGGAACTAAGACAAATGTCTGGATGAGCCCTAAAAGAAATGGGCCATGGACCTACACTCACCCCATACAATTTTGGCTCTTTTCCAAATTAAAGCCTTCGAAATAGCTCCGGTTTTCGCATATTTCCTTCGCCAATTGGGCCGAGTTTCCTCTAGTATCACATAGTCCAAGTACTCAGGTCCCTCCTCCTGCGAGATCTACGGCAAGCGCACTCGGTGTGTAGGTTTGTAACACCTTTTGTCGTTCCTGTCCTGTTGCTGTTCTGTCTTGCTTCTCCCCCCTCATGTGGTAGCTATAAAGTTACGTCCATTTTCGGCTTTCTCCTTCAAAATTTTCTAACGTTATGTAAATTGAACAGTGGAACTCGGAGTGAGAAAAGTGGCCAACAGGCTTGGAGCTTACATTTTCAATTTCTCGGCCTCAGGCTCTTTTGCAAATACGCAATTTCGCGTATCTCTTAAACGTCTTCCATGGCCTATTTAAATTGACTACACTGTCTCATTATTGAATAGTTGTGCTCATTCTGCGTGTAGAAGTATATTTAATTAAACCATAAATCCACCATTACACAAGCCAATAGTAAACGTTTCCACGCAATTCGAGGGTCCTCGTAAATCTGTCATTTTTACACATATTGTTGTTATTAATCATATGATGCTGAGAATTAATTGAATGTTCATCGTTTATATTGTCTATTTTCATTATTTTTTTATCAACCCTTTTATTTTTCATTGTATAAAATATAGTGACAATATTGCGCTACTGTGAGGAGCCTATAACTGATTATCTGTGCACAGAGATTTCATCTTTATACGAAAGTGTTGAAGGGCAGTATTTCTTACATGAAAACTGGCACTGAATGTAAGTTTTACTGCAATGAGTGCGGAAATAAATTTTTCCCTAACCTTCCACACGCTTCCTAATAAATATGTCTGCAGAACAAAAGTTTTTAATAATGACACTGTATTAATAATATTTGAGTTAAACTTTTTTACATCCATTTACATATTTTATTGTTAATTGCTGGTTATTAATGCTAATCGTACCTGAAACCAATGATTTGGAAATAGAACACTAAGTTTTCTCGGAATTAGACACAGAAGACGATGCGATGAGATCGTCATTACCTATAATTTTTTGGATGCTTCAGTTTTGCCTTGAACAGATTAATCTAGCTAGAGCCCTCTGTTACCGCTGAAAATAGCTAGTCCCCGTAATGTTTTAAGCTCAGATGGTCTGCTCCAGTACTAGTGAACAGCGTTGCTGAGGTGCGGCGAAAACAATGATTCTTAACAGCAGTAGAATTTGAAATATTTGTTTCAGATCTTATCGATTTACTACAAATAATATCTTGGTAACTAATGTACGAGTGACATATGATTCACTGGGTGTACAGATTGTAGAGAAATATCAATGCGGCAAGCCTGTTCTCGGCCGAGTCACTCGCAGACTCTGGTAATGCAGAGAGATTGCTGTTGATGATAAGCAGTGCAGAATCGGTAATTTGGCACACCAAAAACCATTAATATGAAATGGCACTTAAATTAAACAATTATATTGAAATCATGTTCCTTACCCAAAAGTAACTGTCTACATTCTTTTACAGAATATTTTTTCATGTATTTTAAATTTACGCTTCATTCACTTGAGTTCTGGTTAAAGAAATGAAGATGATGCTATGTTTTCAGTTCTTCCGGAGTTTGTTGATAATTTTTGTACAGTTTCCTTTCAAAGTTTTTCAGGGATCGAGCGGGCCACACTTTGCTGATTCTGTTCTCGAGTACTGTATGAAGTTAGTGCATAGATTAGGTAGCTGTATGTGCCATCATATAAATGTGTTGAATAGGGAGAGTGCTTTCATCTCTTTCCAACAGGACTTTGGGACAGAATATACAGCCGGCTGTTGTATAGACAAACATCAAAGAGTATTCGAGGATAGAATTTACAGTAGGAATGTATGATCCCTTCGATCCTCCGATCTTATTCCTTGTGACTTTTATTTCTGGAGAACTCTAAACGGCAAAGTGTACAAAAGTAATTCACATACACTACAAGCTCTGGAAAATAGCATCCGAGGAAACAAGTTTCCTTTTCTCAACGGTAAACTACAGTGAGTGATGGTACGATTTCTTAAAAACGTGTGTCATACTTTTGGAACAAGAAGGCAGACAACTTCATCCCCTTTCTTCATTTGAGTGAACAACATATAAATGGAATTAGACTTGCAGATTACATATATAATTCTAATGTTTGTAGCAAAATAGTAGAAGCATTTTTTTTTCGTAAATTTTTTTCCAGATTAGCAAGTTATGCTTAAACTTCTTTTCCTTCTTATTCTACTTCATGGTTTGGACTTTCAATGCGCTCCGGCTTCTATTTGTTCAGACCATCTCTTCCTAGGTCTCCCCGTGCTTCTTTTTCCTCTAGGTTTATATTTCAAGCTCATCTTAGGAAATATATTGTTTTTCATTCTATCTACATGTTGTTGCCAATCTTTCCTATATTTATTATTTCATTCAGTTTTCCTGTTTGTAATTCTTGTCGAATGTCCGTGTTACATATTTTATCTAGTTTTATATATCCAGATATGGACCTAAGAAATGTTATTTCTGCTTATTAAATTCTTCAAATATTTTTTTTATATATTACACGTGTGTCTGATCCGTATGTAAGAGTCGGTATTACCATTGATTTATATAATTTTATTATTTAATCTTTGCGTGCTTTATGTTTAATATTGTTCTCAGTGTTCCTGTAATGTAGTTAAACTTATTGAATCTTTCATTTAAATCTATTTCGTATTGGTGAAACACAGTACATTCCAAATATTTAAATTATGATACTTGTTCATTATTTGTCATCCATCCGTATTTATGATCTTACTGGGCTTTTTCTTTTACTCGTAAATGCCATAATTTTAGTTGTATTAATGAAAATTTTCTTCCGTTACTCTTTAATTAACTGATTTAGACAGTGGATTATTCTCTGTAAATCATCTTCATTTGTAGCCATTGGTATTTGATCTTCTGCGAATACCATTCATAATGTTTTTCCATTCTCTTTCAATCCCATCTATAAATAGATTAAGAAGAATAGTAGATAAAGAACAAACTTGACTAACACCATTATTAATTATTACTGGATATTTTTTATTTACTTTCATTTTTATTTTTATTCCGTCATACAAACTTCTGATAACTTGCATTAAATGTAATGGTATTTCTCTAACTTCTAACATATTCCATAGTATCAATCTTGATACTTTGTCAAAGGCTTTATAATAATCTATAAACAAGAAATGGGTCTCCAAATTTTGCTCTCTTAGTTTTTCGATTATTTGTTTTAAGGTGAAGATACTGTCAATTAACTTCTTCTTTTACTAAATCCTACTTGTTCTTCTATGAGTATTGCATCGGTTATTTTATTTAATCTAAAATTTATAATTTTAGCATATATTTTATGGGTCGTGCAAAGCAAACCAATCCCTCTGTAATTTTCTGCTTTAGTTCGGCCTTCTTTCTTAAATATTGATATAACCTGTGCTATTTTCCATTCTTCAGGTATTATATTTGTTTCCAATACGTTATATCAATTTCGTGTAGTTCTTTTGTAGTATATTTGAATAATTCTGTGTTTGTGCAAGCTTTTCTTTTTTACTTCCCTTAAGACTTTCAAATAATTCTTCTGCTTCTAATTTGTATATTTCAACTTTGTCCGTATTATTTTGTATTTGTTTAGCTTCTTCTTCTTTATCTGTGTACCACAAATCTTTGTAAAATTTTTCGAATTTTTCATCATTGATTATTTCTATTTTTGCTTTGTCTTTTTCTCTGGAGTTTAAATTTCTTACAAATTTATATATTTTATCTTGTCTTCCATGAAGGTTATGTTCTACTTCTGCTATGTATTTTTTCCCATGAGTTTCATTTAGTATTCTCATGTATCATTTCACTTCTGCTCTCATTTTATTATAATTAATTATGTTTTAATCTCTCCTGTCATTAATATATGTTAAGTAAGTCTTTTTCTTATTTTTGAGTAACTTATATATTTGTTGTTCTCATATTTATAGGCCATTTTTCCTTTCGTTATGCTTAACTGATAACAAAATATCAGTTTTAACAATTAGAAGAAAATGATTCCAGATTATTTACTTTGTAAAGATTTAATGGCGTATGTACAAAAGATAAAAGATAACAAATATATATCTTACAGAGCCCCCAAAGTGATACAAATATTCTAATGTGTAGTGGTGACGGGGCATTGAGTTTTGTGTTAATGTTAAATGGAGAATTAGACTTTTCCGAGAATAATTTAATTCCTTCGTAACAAGCAATCAGCTATATCACTACGCCGGAAAATTAGAGCGTTCCTAAGTAACAGTCACTTCCGGGAAACTCTTGGCAAATATTTTAAAATGAAACGAACTTTTAATTCTATTTTATTTCTCTGAAGTACAGTCCTTTTTCATTACGGCCCAGTAAAATAATTATTCTATATTTTATTAATACATAGGTTTTTAAATTCTGTTAACTACGTTTGGGTAATGCTTATGTTATAATTTCGACAAATACAAGTATATTCTATGTTAAGAAAAAGAAGTGTTTCGCACAAGATAATGTAATCATTCACATGTCCAATTCACCATATCCATAGCAACAACCATAATTTATTGTATTATGTATCACCACCACCACCACCACCACCACCCTTTGATTTGTCCTAAGTGGTGATGTACTAATTCAGAGGTTCTAGGTCCGAGTTCAGAGGTAGAAATTTATTGTCCATCGGTGCAAGCAAGATACGCGCGTGCGATTTGATTTATTGTCAACATAGACCTATTAGTGAGTTCACCTATTTTTCAATATCTGTTCAGATTCCCCTCAATAGAAAGAATGATAGTAGTGGTTCAGTACTCTTGTTGTTGTTGTTGCTGTTCATAATTGACACTAATAAGGCATCACTTACAAGGTAACTAAGCCAGGAAGTAATGGGGTAAAGTGGACAGTTACTTTCCCCCTCCATTGCATACGTCAGTAGTACACTAATCAGACTACAGATGCAAACAAGCATTATTTTTTCTTCCTCTGAAACCATTTGTCAAAAGATACTACTACTGCTGCTACGCTGCTGCTGCTGCTAGAGATAGTCATATGATCCGTGAATACTGTTGTTCAATTCACTCTACCTGTACAGAAGTATTATCCATAAAAAGTAAATATGTTTTTGGAAGTGAGTTGTTCATTGTGCCGAATTTCTTTTAACTTATTCAGTTGCTTAATAAAATTATTGGATGCTCCAATACCGTCGTCAAGTTATTGAAGTCTTGTAGTTTTATAGTCTTTCTTTTAGCAATTTAAAAAAATTTTAAACACACGTTTCGGTGCCCTTTCCCCAGATTTGACCGTTGCACTGATTTTTCTACAGTAAATTTCTTCATTCCTTCTCGAATTCTTCATATCCATGTTTTACATGAGCGTATCTGTTTTGTCATGAATTTGTAAATATACAGGAAAAAGAACTAAGGACGAGACTAGTGAAGTGCTTTGTGTGTAGTACAGTATTGTATGGGGCAGAAACACGGGCATTACGGCGAAGTGACGAGAAGCGATTAGAATCATTTGAAATGTGGTTATAGAGAAGGATGGAACGAGTGAAGTGGAGAGATAGATTAAGAAATGAAGATATGTTAGAAAGAGTGGGTGAAGACAGAATGAAGCTGAAACTGATCAGGAGGAAAGAGAAAAAGGAATTGGTTTTGTCACTGGCTGAGAAGAAACTGGCTAATGAAGGATACACTGGAAGGTATGGTGAACGGAAGAAGAGTTCGGGGCAGGAGAAGATATCAGTTGATAGACGTCATTAATACGTGTAATAGGATCACATACGGAGACAAAGGGGAAGGTAGAAAATAGGAAAGATATATATATATATATATATATATATATATAATATCACAACTATATTATAGTATATCTTGGCAATATTATGAAATTGGCCATATATTATTAATAATGTGAAGCAAGTAGAATAAACTTCACACTGTTGTGACAAAGGGAATTTGTCAATCATAAAATAAACAATAAAACCATTAAAATAATAGTAAATAAATATTTTCACAATATTTGCAATTAAATATAAAATCAGAACATAATATTGAAAATTGAAATGGAACAACAATTTCAAAGTAAACAAAATTCTACAGAAGTATTGTGAAGTAAACGCTATTACCGATGTGAAAGAATTAATAACATATAGGCCTACAAGCGTAAGTACTTTTGTTGCGACCTAGATTCTAAATTCTTGATACACCTAAGGCGAAACGTTCCTTTAACTTGCACATTTCTGTACTAGAACGTTTCTTGTCTCCTACTGTACACATTGTTTCTTCTAAAACAGAGTTTATTGGTTTCTGGAACACAGCGGGTCACAAAATACACAGGGGTCTAAGTGAAGTTTGGATATGTGTCACCCATCGGGGTGGTTGAGGGGATGAGAATCAACAATGCTAACATTCTTCTGCCACCCCCTCCCCATTTAACCCTTCTTCACGGGTTAGTGAGGAGCTCTATCCACACTATGGCTGAATTCCTAGAGTTATATATCGCAGGCGTGGATCAGGAATGCGATATTTGTTTTTATCCCCCTCTCGTACGGACGCTGGATATTGCTCCACAACGCGGAACGCTAGGAACCCCACCCGCAGGAATGTGTTATAATGAGGCTTCGCGATGCCAACTAAAAACCTCACAGAACACAGCCCTTTCATCTTGGCTGTGTTTGTGCGGATGTGTGTAATTTGTGTGTCACGCAACTGCATGTAAATGACACATTTCGGTATACGCTCTCTGACATTTAATTTTAGATTAAGCAAATTAATATATGTGTATGTGCACATATAAATACGAATGTATATTAAAATTTAAAGATACACACGTAGTTTGCAAGACTTTACTCATCTAATATCTAATCATGTAGCATTTTTATTATTTATTAGTTCTATTATCGTAGAAGTGACGGTGAATCCATAGCTCTGCGTCCGTCATAGGTCCGCTAAGTATCCAGGTTTCACATAGGCATGTATTCCCTAAGTGTGTCTAGAGTAGCCTCTTCGCACGTCACTAACCACTGACCGGAGAAATGTTGCGAATATGGGAATGGAATTGAAATCGGCCTAAGTTGTGATGATTGAAATGAAAAATCTAAAAAAAAATATTAGTTTAAACAGTTTCCTATCCTCTGATTGAGGTTCTGGCTGATACATGAATTCTCATTTATTACTTGATACGTTTCAGAAAAAGAAAAATAAATTGTTGCATACTTCTCAAGCCTGATGATAAGTGAACCATGTTACCAGTGAACGATATGTGAAGTGGAGGGGGAAGGTAATTGGCTACTCTACCTCATTTCCTGACGTAAGTGCCTTATGAGTGATATCTTATTGGTGGCACTTATATTCCAACCAGTCTTCGGACTGCTGATTAAACATACAATCAATGTCTTTCAGTTATAAAAAGAACAAAATAGAAAAATATAAATCTTGTCTACAGAATTTCAGTGAACCTGGTTCCGATTCTCGAGGGAGAACTGAACATTTAAGACTTTTATATGTAGCACTGACATATCTATAGCGTCGTGATCTAGGGTGTTACGGAATGTGCACTGGTTCGAGGTGTCACAGGAGGAGATATTTCGTCGTGAAATTTTGGCCAGGGGTTTAGATCGATGTTAGTGTCCTGCATTGTTCAAACATGAGAGAGGCAACATTACGATCTTGGTCTTACTTAATATGAAATAAAGAATCGCTACACTCTATACCAGATATCTTTGGAGCATGTATAAACAACGGAACGAAATGCAAGAGAGCGCGGTTCACACGATACCAAATGTCTGTATGAATTTAGTGACGACTACGTTCAAATAAAGAAAAGTGAAAATTAAAGTAATGTGTCTTTGAACATACGTTCTTGCATCAGTCACTAGTTGTACTGCTGTCGTCTGCTCATACACCGCACAGATGCTAGACGCAATAGAACTGTAGTAGTGGACGCGTCTCTGAATACCGTCTCGTAACCAGGATATGCACGCTCTCAGCTAAGTAATGACTCGCCAACCAATGGGAGCGTAGCGATAACCTGAGTGCATCGAGACTCTTGTTACTGTCTGCTCCAAAGATATCTGGTATAGAGTGTAGAACTGTACTAAAATCTTAAAGGATAAAACATTAAGAGATGGAAATATAGGAGAGCGTATATTTTTATAACAAGGTGAAAGAAACAAGACAGGCCTTCTTCTGCAGAGCGAACATCAGCGAATGTGGAACTTCGCCATATTCGACAAACTTGAACCGAACATAGCGCCTGTAATGCACGACGCTAATCGGTGCCTACGCAACATCGTGATGAATTGAGTAAGCTGCTTTAGGTAGCGAAATATTTCCAAAATCAGCTTCAGTGATTGGGAAGATCATCGTATTGACTACACGTTAATCCCGTACTGGTTGAATGATCTTTCACCTCTGCTGAGTCATGTGGACGTGAGATCAAAAGCCGGCTGATCAGTCTTGACCCTTCATGGGCTGTCACAAAACGGACTGCTTATTATAGGCATGTCTATGTTTTTTTCCTTTCTCGTACTAAGTCTGAGCAGCCATCGTGTTTTTGTGCAAATGTCTGACACCGCCTTATAAACAAACACGCATTAAAGCTCTGCGTATCAGTGGTGGATTTTAGGCATCAGTGAGAGCAGAAAGTTCGTAAAAGCTACGATGCCCGCCTGATACAACCCGTTACTGACCGTCCTGCCTGCTCGTACCGCACAAAAACATTACTGTCTCAGGCGAGGAAGGTAGAGTGGGGAGTTATGGGGTTGTCTGGAGTGACTCAATCGATTTATTTACGTCCAGGCCTGGTATAACACATCCTCATTCACATGACTTGACAGTGATGTACTAATTGCATTGTTTAAATGTTGTAAAATTCGGAGATATTACCTTCTGATCATGGGACTAGATATTTGTCCTTTCTCATATGTTGTCCTGTGTTATTTCAGCTAGGGCTCTGCGCCGTGGTGACCACAAGTCCAGGAAGGCTCGAAGTGTATGCCTGCTAAGTTTAGGTCCATAGCTATGTACTCTTCTCTATAGCCTTATCACATTGAATTTGAAGAGGGTATAAAAGGAAAAGGTTAAACGGAAGAAGAGAAAGAAAGAAAGATAGAGAAGGGAAGGAAGAAATAAAGAAAGAAAGAAATAGAAAGGAAATAAAAGAGAAAGAAAGACGATAAAGAACCTCAGAGACATTAAATAAGCGTAATTTGGCAAAGCAGAGTGGATGTCCGTAATGAGCATGCCAATTTTTGCGCTCACTTCTTGTAGCTCAAAGCTAATAAATTGATTTTCTATGTTGCTAAGACTGCACAGACGGAATCTAAGAGTATTTTAGCAATTTAAGGAAATAGTAAAATAATGGAAAACTTGAGCCTACAATGTTTGAGAGAGTCCGCCGCTATGGTCTTGCGATTAACACACAAGCTTCCCAACCAAAATGTCCCTGATTCGATTCCCAACGATAGTGTACATTTATCTGTAGTCTACAGGAGTGTGTATTCGTCCTTCTCATGTACTTGTCCTGTAGCATTTCCACGACAGCTCTGCGTCGTGCTAACCATTCGGGCAATCCTCAATTTGGGAGTCTTTAGTGTTGGTCCAAAGATGTACCTCCAATATATCGCATTGGCTTGTAAGTTTGTAAAAAGAAAACTAAAACAAGACAGAGAAAAATATTTGTGTGAAGTACAATTTTCGATCAAAAAGCGATATAAAATTTCAAAATATAATTACTATTAAAGTTAAAAAATTATATTGTTATGTTACCGGTTGTTATGTACTGATGTGAAACTTGGAGTCACATTTTGAGAGAGGAACAGAGGTAAAGGGTGTTTGAGAATAAGGTACTTAAGAAAATATTTGGGGCTAAGAGGGATGAACTTAAAGGAGAATGAAGAATGTTACACAACGCAGAACTGCACGCATTGTATTCTTCACCTGACATAATTAGAAATATTAAATCCAGACATTTGAGATGGACTGGGAATGTAGCACGTATGGGCGAATCCAGAAATGCATATAGAGTATTAGTTGGGAGGCCGGAGGGAAAAATACCTTTGGGGAGGCCGAGACGCAGATGGGAGGATAATATTAAAGTGGATTTGAGGGTGGTGGGATATGATTGTAGAGACTGAATTAATCTTGGACCGATGACGGGTCCATGTGAGGGCGGCAATGAACTTCCGGGTTCCTTAAAAGCCATAAGTAAGTTCAAAATTACATTAAATATGATTTAAGCGTTATCTGTATTTATAGCCTATAAATCTATACATATCTCTGATTGAGGTTCTGGCTGATATGTACAGTAGTGGCAAAAAAAAACCCGGACCGACCCTTGTAGCTGATTTCAGAGCCTTGTTCACTCCAGAGCACGATAGACTGGTAACTAAGACTCTCGTGGTTCGAATCCTGCCTGGGAAGGACACTTTTTTTGTTCCTTATTCAAATTTATTCCCAATAGTTTTCGATTGCAGCGATATTTTATTACTTAATTAACTTATTATTCCCAGAACATGAATTTTACCAACAATCGAAAAGTATTGGGAATGAATTTGAATAAGGAACGAATAAAAGTTTTCTTCCCAGGCATGATTCGAACCACGAAAGTCTTAGTTAGCAGTCTATCGTGCTCTGGAGTGAACAAGGCTTTGAAATCAGCTACAAGGGTCAGTCCGATTTTTTTTCTACAACTGTACATCTATTATCAGGCAATACATCTCACTTGACGGTATGTGTCAGAAGAACAACAATTGTTTGTATGCCTCTGAACTCTGATTAATGTAATATGTAGCTAATCGGCGAAATATGCATTATCTCTTGGTCTAGTTGCCTCATATCTAGTGCCATGTTGATATCACTTGTGAGGTTCAGACCTGTCTTAGGACAGTTGACTAAACAACAACTCCATACAAATATAAGTTTAGTATTTTGTTAAAATTAAGGGATACCGGTATCAGAATTCCATAAATCGCTGAAGGGTTCGTGTTCATTTCTTAAAAAAAAAAAAAAAAAAAAAAAAAAGGAAAAGAAAATATTATAACTCACTTTAAATATTTAAGTGTTTCATTGTTTAAATTAATGGTTTTACCATAATGTGATATTTTAGGTGTTTTAATCATCTAGAATCAAAATTTTCAATATATTTTTCAGTTTTTTAATAAATTGCATGAAATATAATCCATATTTTTAAGGTAGCTATTTAAATTTTTTTGGGTAGCCTAAGAATTTTGTTTTTTTTTTGTGTTTTTTTTTTTTGCCCTTCACTTATTTTTTGTAATATTATAATTTGATTAGAATAACAATTTTTTAGCGAGATCGTGTTTATGAATAGAACATGAATAAAATAATGTAAAGCAGCCTTAAAAATTCCGCTTAACATTTACAATATTCATAAAATTAGTGTAAATATTCTTTACTAAATTAATTACTGCCCATCTCCTAGCTTTGTTGGTTTAATTTTTCCTCCACGAAACTTCCTGTTTTTAGTCACATTTGGTTTAGTATATTTAAAGATAGCCAGTTAATAAGCAAATTTTTGTAAGTAGCATATGATAATTTATTATCCCTTTTTATGTACAGAAATTGTGAGAGTGAATGACGATAGGTGATAAAATACTAAAAAGAATGTTAATGGTTAACTAAGTTGAAGTGTGAGGAAAAAAAGTTGATCACAGAGAATTGTACGGAGAATCCACATAGTAAATGTCCGTAATCGAAAAGGAAATAATATTTTCATCCAACGACAAGCGTTTTTGTTATTTTTTCACTTAGGGGTAACAAATATATATAATTCCGAAAATTAAGTAACTTCGTTATAATTTGTGTGCAGAAGAAAAGGAGAATACTGATCTCTCCATGTGCTTTAATTCCGCAATTCCATGTTTGATAGGAATTTCTTGGAAATACTGATGAAGTTTGGAAACACTTTTACGCAGTTTGTGTAGAGTTTATCGCTTCAAAAAGGCGAGTGAGTTTACAAGTAGTTTGCTAATGAAACCACTGCAGATGTCAAATGTCAGGCACAGAGTGAAGCTATAACCCGGCAACCACTCACGGCTCTTGCGCGAACAAATCTCATTTCTTGCAACTTAAAATTATCCTTCTTATCATAAGATTGGCGGTTTTGGTTGTATCCCTTTAATTTGAGCTCTGGTTCAAACAGTTTTCGTGTTTTAATAGACTTTTAATTAAATTATATTTATGCAAGCTAGGTCGTCATAGTCCTCAATCACAAATTACACCATGATGACCTATATCGGATTGGACTTTCTCTATTATACTGGTACTATCTGAAATACCGATTATCGATCGGTAAAAGCGTGCTTGGAGCGTTATAAATTTCATATTGTGCTATTTTATATCCAGGATTGTAATTCCAAGCCATTATCATCAAGTTTTATAACGTGAGACAAATCAATTAAAAATAAACATCGAAACTGAGATCACTAATCAGTTTTTTTTTGTTTGTATTATAGTAACAACTTTTTAAAGAATTTTATTCTTTTCTTAATATAAAACAGAAAACAAAACAAAAAATATAACGACGATATTTTATACAATGCGTACTTGGAATACCGGCCATCGCTCAGTGAATAGAGACTGAATACGTAAAACCTTTATATTTTGCTACGTTATATCCAAAGATTGTAATATTAAGTCAACTCATCCATATAAAGAGAAATCAAGGAATATTTTTCTCTGTAGTAGCTACAGTAGAGCGTCTCGTTTAGGCACAGTGGAAACGTAAACGAAGTGCAGGTAACGTGTGGGTGGAGGACGAGCAGTGCGATAAACAGAGGGATGCACAAAGTTTTAGTTAAAACATTTATGGCAGAGCATTAATTGAAATTATATTTTTGGAAAGCACACAAAAGAAACGAACACAAATTGCATAACGTTATCATATACACATTTTAACAGACAAGCAATTCTAACGTTGAAATAATTCAATATAACAAATCAAATTTTTCTACTTATATGATGTTGCTTTTAAGCAGCATTTTTTACGGTCATGAATTTCATTCACTGTATGACCACAGTCTAGTATATAGAGTCACGAAGCTTGAGTTGTGAGGGTGCTAGGAACAATAGACTGTGCTGGTACTATTTCGCATTGTCTGTAATGAGACGATATTAGCGATCCTAGTGGTTAGTAACTATCTATGGATGCATATTTACTATGTATTGAGCTTCGTGACTGTATATACTAGACTGTAGTATGACTAACATAATATCACCGTCTTCTTAGTCGAATTAACAAAACTACAGTATATTGGTCTGAAGTGACAACACTATTTCCTGAACATAATTATCCCTTCTCAATGTTCAATTTTTTCAGGTAGACCAGTACACTGTAGTTTGTTAATTCGGCCACAGAAAACTGTAGTATTATGTTAGTCATACAGAGAATGAAATTCATGACCGTAAAAAATGCTGCTTGAAAGCAACATCATTTAAGTAACAAAATTGTATTTGTTATATTGAATTATTTCAACGTTACAATTGCTTGTCTGTTGAAATGTGTATATGATAACGTTATTTAATTTGTGTTCTTATATTTTGTGTGTTTGATTTCAATTAATGCTCCGCCATAAATATTGTAACTAAAACCTTGTGCATCCCTCGCGTTTATCCTACGGCTCATCCTCCCCCCACATGTTACCTGCACTTTGTTTACGTTTTAACTGTGCCTAAACGAGACGCTCTACTGTTCTCGGCTGCGGTGTTGAAGTCCTCAATCCTGTTGGAGTAAGTGTCTCTACTTTATTTCTCCATAGTCGAGTTCTACAAGCATTAGGGCACTAAGAAATTTTTACAATTTTAATTAGATTTCTTTTGTTTTTTTACTGTTCGTTAGATGCAGTAAGAATAAGGTGTGTTCAAATTTTAAGCATAATCTGACTGCTAGTTTAGAAGTTAATTTCATTGTAATTACGCAAATTAGCGATATAATCAAAATGTTTCAGGCACATTAAACAGAGTGATTCAAAAGTTAAGGTCAACCGGTGCGAGTGACTTAGGGCGACACATAGGACAGGAAATTCCTTTGTCACTCTTGTTTATTTGCAACCGTTTCAGAGTCACAACTGGTGAGCCAGTTAATTAATGTCTAATCGTACTTAACAATGAATACTAACATACCGGTAGCTGTTTTGATCTAGGTTTGTTTACAAAACGTGATTTCCACCATTGATGGAATGACAATGGAACACATGCCGCGAAATGTTGTGATTATGTAACGGAAGACAGAGGGGTGGCAACGTTAACACCTCTCACGCCTTACAGTAGGACCTGTAGTTCAGTACCAACATAGAAGCTACTGAGAATGCATCAATATGTTCAGTAACGCGGGATATCGAGACATGCATTATGTTTATGGGTTCTGGCCAGCACGGTCTCCTAACTTAACGCCTCTGGACTTCTTTGCATAATAATAATAGTTTTATTTTCTCTGGCAGAGTTAAAGCCATCAGGCTTTCTTTTCCACTCAAACAGGATCAAATTACATACTGTATGTATGGGATTTTATGAAAGAAAAGGTGTGCGCTAACGAGATTACAGACTGAGATTATCTGCTCCAGCGAATTAATGCAGCTGCAACAGACATCAAATTAAGAAAACGGGCTGTTAGATCTTGTGCACAGCGTAATAAGAGAACGCGCCTAGGCATGTTTACGTACAAATGGAGGACATTTTGAGTAGCTGCTCCAATAAAGTACTATACATTAGTAATTATTGTAAGTCACCTTAGTTGAGAGTAAATGTTTGACCTGTTGTAATTCTGGAAAGGTTGCAAATAAAAAAAATTGACAAAATACTTTCCTGTTCTAAAGGTCGCTCTGAATCATCTCCTCACCTTTTGAATCACTCTGTATTTAAATATAGCAAGTTAATTTTTTTTTCGTGTCGAACCTGATTCACGGGCGATACTTTAACTTCGAGAAATTCGTGACATCTTTGTTCATTTCTTCTTTTCTTATTTCCAGTTTATTCCTTGTAAGGACATGGGGCAGCTACAAACTTTTTCCAACCAAAATCTGCTAGGTTAATTAAGGTAAAGTAAATTTTTGATTTTAAACGTTTATTTATTAATTCTTTTATATAACTTTTAGCTTCTTAATTTTGAAGTAGCATTTCTCAACATTAGATCTGAGATAATATATGCATGTCTCATACGTATAGGCCTACTTTCTGGTGAAAACGACATGCTCGTGGAGCGTTTTGAACATATGCAATTGTAGATTCTAGATAGAGGGAAATTTATGAGAGGGAATGCAATATTGACACATAGAGCAGGCATATATAAAATCGTTCCTGAAACTCGAAGAAGACGTAGATGCAAAACACCTCTTACTATCAACTTTATAAGTGTCCAAAGAATATTTTTGTACAAAAAATTAAATAATTGATTTTTTGCCATGTTTTAAAATTAGTGTTCCTTAATAATCGCAGCGTGGAACGCTATCGAAGAAGTTAAACATAGAATCGTCCATATATTACTGCTATATAAATTGCATTTTGTTAGAGTTGTTAAGGTACCCCTTAGATTTTCCATTATTACTAGATTATGAAGTTTGTAGAAATCAAGTTAAATGAGTCTTTCCTAAGTAGAGATATAGATAAATCGTTATCTCGAACCAGAAAATGGTAGATTCATCTCATTTCATCAAAATACTTTGATCCGTTTTCAAGATAAAATGTACAGATAATCGAGAATCTCTCGTCTAGGCTAATTGAAGACCTCCCCAGAAAAAAGAATGTAACATGTAATTATTTAAATATGGTACTTATGGAAAAAGTAATTTTGAAGCATTCATTTATAACAAATTATTGCATTTAATAGCTGAATAAACATTTGTCTATCAACAGTCAAATGATTCTGTTAGGAAATATTAGCCTAGTAAAATATGACGCTGAAATTATTTTACTTCCTACTGAAACATGAATTTATAGTTTTGTTGTTTACATCCTAATTCCGGGGACGTCTTCAATTGTATCTGATGAACATCATGAGTCAGTTAGGTACAGTCCGCCTTTCTTGATCACTCCAATGAGTAGGATACTGTCTTCCTTTTCTATTAAACATTTCTTTTTCACCTGAAAACTAAGAGAGATACAACATTTTAAATTTTATAGTAATAACGGTAAGTACAGTGAATGATGTTTTTAAATTAATCCACTATAGTTTTTCCTTTAATTTATAAAAAGTGAAAGAGTTACGGAGGGATAATAGAAGCATAGAAAGAAAGATAAAGAGCAGGAGAGACACACAGGAACAGAGAGGGATAAAGGGAGGGATAGAGAGAGAGGCAGATGAACAGAAGTGCATTGTAGAATAAAGTAATAGAGAGGGATGGATGAGAATAGGCAGAGAGCAAGTTTTGGAACGGAGACTGAATTTCTGTGAAGTTTAGTAGATGTCCATCTACCATACAGTGCTTCGCAGGTAAATAATCAGAATTTTTGTTATTGAGATCAAAACATATTTTATTTGAAGCTTAATATGGATTCCTTTTACTAGTTTTGAAAGATAATAGATAATTTTGTGCATAGTACCAGGGTACAGAACATATTTGAGGTTTTACATTTGGTGCACCGTTAGCCGTACAATTAGAATGTGTGCTTTCGACGCTGGTAACCGGCTTCGAATCCTAACGGATCCATGCGGGATTTAAGGCTTCCCCATACCAACGCGAAATATTCGCAGCCGTGGCGGCGACGAATATTTCGCGTATACAGCGGCAACGAAATTCGCACGTTACCCCACACTGACGCGAAATATTCGCAGCGCTGACGGAGACCAAATTTCGCGTATGCAGAGAAATATCATGTCGTAGCTCCTACGATAGTCAATCAATGGCACTGTTATTTTTATGATTGGCAGGGCAATGTCTGAGGAAAGAATGGAACAAATTTTGAAATCAAAATTGTTTTTAAAACGCGGGGGAAAAAATACTAATTTGGAAGTGATCTGTTGAAAATAGACATTTAGACCTTCAGAAGTGGTTAGCGGTAAACTTTTTTTATTTCTCACGTTAGGTGGGGGGTCAAAGGGAATGAAATGTTGAGGAAGAATTGAAATTACTTTTAAAAGTTGCCGCTATTCAAAATCTTTACTGGTTTTCAAGTTACGGCGAGTTAAAGAAAAGAGTATTTTTTACTTGGCGAAGAACTCAAGACACCCTCTTGTCTGCTAATACAGAAATCTTTGCTCCGATTTAAAATTCGCTTACAAAATACTTTCATCGCTTAAATTATTTTAATTACTCGTATGTGTTTTGAAATGTAATAATAAATATTAAAATAAATATAATTAAAATATAAATAATGCAATTAAAAATAAATGTAATCAAAATATTAAAATAAATGTAGTTACAATATTAAAATAAATGTAACTGAAATATTAGAATACATTTAATTCAATTATTAAAAGAAACGAATCAAAATGGCGAACGATGATCCCTAGTATTTAGCCTTAGATGTTGTGCTTGCGGTAGCAAACGTTGTCAAAGAGCTTAGAACTCTGGAGGAGAGAACACACAGAAAAAAGAAAGAAGTGTGGGTGAGAAAGTGAAGTCCACGTAGAAAAATACAAAAGTGCATCAGAAACAAGAAGTTAAAGATATCTGAAAAGATAATTTACCTATGAAACGGATATTCAGAGAATCCCTCATAACATGAATTACCATCCCAGGACATATAAATAATTGAAAATAGTGAAATGAAATAAAAGATCCTTTATTGATAATATATTTTTTATTCCTACTCAGAGAGATGACATTGGAAGATTCTCGGTCATTTAGCAATTTTCTAGGAATTGATGAGAGTACGTTCAACAAACTCCTAACATGATATAAATCATTTTAGTGCGTGAAATCAATACATTCACATTTGTAAGCAATTATTATACTTTAATTGTCCGCGTTTCTATTATAATGTAATATAATAGCTACGTCTAAACCCCCCCAATAATATATTTTTCTTGTTTTTTTTCATGATTAGATACAAAAAGAAAACCATACTGACTTTTATTAAACTTTTTAGCAAACTAATACTCCCTTGAATGTATAATGGCTACATTCACTAAAATGCGGTCTCAACGCAGAAAGTAGACTATCATAAAATTCATACAGTATTTGCAGTTCCAAATATATGATCGTGCAAAAATAGTTTACAATACATGTGTTATAAGTGCGTAACAAAATCTCGAAAACAGAAGAGACTCTACTTCGTCTCGTCTTTTCTAACTTTTCTTTGATTCTGTTATAATACGTCCTTCAAGAGAGGGAAGACAAGAGATGATGCCAAGTCTAAAATCTGGGAGGGGTTTGTCCCACAAGTAGTGATATTCGCGTATAATTAATAAAATTATCCTGTTTATGTGTAAGTGTAAGTGTGAAGCAGTGTCTGCTAGGTGTAGATTTTTGCTAATTTTTTCGGCGATGTATGAAATGGAGGGGGAAAGGAACTGGCCACCCTACTCCATTATCTCCTGGCCTAGTTGCCTCATAAGTGGTGCCTTCTTGGTATCATTTGTGAGGTTCAGACTTTTCTTCGGAAAACTGACTAAACAACAATCCTATAATATTGTATTTAATATTTAAAAATTAACTGCAAGTCGATTATTTTAACATTATGTAGACAAATATCGCATAATAAAATAAAAATATTAGCTTAAGTCCAAAACATTGATTATTATTGATTGAGCTGTAGTGACACCAAACGCGAGTACTAATGTTAGGAGATACAGCGCGAATCCGTAAGGTTTAATGAAAGCAGCTAATAGGTATATTTATGTTTATTGAAACAACTCCTCTGTACTAGTTACTACAAAAGTTCCTAGAGTATTTCATAGGAATAAGATATGAAAGAGATTAGTTTTTACAAAAAAATGCTATTAAATATAGGCTTATATGTTTGCTTTTAAGAGTGAAACCTTTCCTAAACTAAGAAAATTATTAACTTTGAACTATTAAACCTTAGTAAGATGTTAAATGACGCAAAGTTCATATAGGTAGGTTTCTAGAAATACTGTATATTTCTGTACTAAGCAATGCTATGATATTCTGAAGGACTGATAAAGTCAACAAAGTTGTGAATATGAAATCATTCCTTATAGACAGGCCGTATGTAGGCTAGAATTTTTCTCTTAAAATATGTTAAAGATGTGAATAACTTACCACTTTCATTAAATTCCAGTTTGATTGCATCTCATATTGCCCTTTTTCCTTACTTACTTGTAATCCTCTAGAGTAAAGCGTATAAAACTGGATGTTTCCTTACAATTTCTCACAGAGCACTATCAAACAATTCGTGGCGGCAGCGAAAAAAACCGCTCAGGCGGCGAATCTAAATTTCAACGCTGCAGATTCGCAGACATCCGGCGAAACTTTCGCGTCGGTGTGGGCACACTCATATACCGCAATGTACACTGAGGCAGTGGCAACTTTGCGAAGCGAAACATTCGCCACCGGTGCGTGGTGGATTTTTGCGGGGTACTA
Source organism: Periplaneta americana (assembly GCF_040183065.1). NCBI lineage: Eukaryota > Metazoa > Arthropoda > Insecta > Blattodea > Blattidae > Periplaneta > Periplaneta americana. The sequence goes on from NC_091133.1 coordinate 43,679,337, forward strand.
CTGTTTCTCCTACTGGCATTCCACCGTTCTTCCGTTGATCTTAATTACCACATAGATGCGCTGTAGACCAAATCTCACGTTCTGCCAGGGGCAACGCTTTGCAGCAAAGAGTCTAAGTGTAGCGTGTTCCTCCTAAAGTGGGACAGTAGGTGGATGACGAAAAAGTCAAATAAAACCGTTCTTGTTTTATATTTTGTGTATGTCCATTGCTAGTACTATTATTATACACATTATTTCGTAATATTGAAATATTTTGTTCATAGTTTTAAAGAAGGTCTGAAAAGAGACTTGATTAAATAAGGGTTAGTAAAGGTTCACATGTATACTACTTAAGCATAATTAATTGTGTAGTCTGTCACTGAAATAAAAATTTGTTTTACTTGGAAATGAACATAGTTTTATCTGGTATTGAATGTTAATAGATAATTCTGTGCATTATTTCAGTGTATATATTCTGTATATGTCTGGTTGCCAAACTGTCCTCTTATAACGAAACGAAACTGAAAATAATATTTCTGATATTTTCTGGTTTAAACTGTATAATAGGAAAACCGCCAAGACCATGTAACAGACCCAAATTGAGATAGAGGGAATGAAGATAAAACACACAACAGTAGCCTATATGACGGAAGAAGTTGGTGAATGAGGCTAAAATCTATCTTCGATTTTAAGCCTAACTGAAATATTGCAGTAAACACAAGATGGTAAACGTTAAAATTCTTAATACGAATATTTCACGTCCAAATTTAAAAAAAATTATTCTGCATTATCTGGAACTAAAATGAAATAGATTACGTGAATACACAATTTACCAACCACCGGGGTAGCTCAGTCGGTTAGGGCGCTTGTCTGCAGATCCGGAGTACCGCTCAGGGGCGGGTTCGATTCCCAATTGGGCTGATTACTTGGATTGGTTTTTTCTGAGGTAAGGTAATGCCAGGTAATCAATGGCGAATCCTTGGCCTCATCTCGTCAAATATCATCTCGCCATCACCAATACCATAGACACTAAATAATCTCGTAGTGAATACATGTCATTAAATAACCTATTATTATTATTATTATTATTATTATTATTATTATTATTATTGTTATTGTTATTGTTATTGTTATTGTTATTATTATTATTATTATTATAAAAAGCATTTTACCATTCATTACCCGAGAATTTACTATTGAGCGTTGTGGACTTTGGATATTATTCTAAGAGAGTTACAAAATTAAGAAAAATATAATATCTTAACACCTTTTGTACTGCGTTTACGTATTAGTCTTTAATTGTCATCTGAATAAATACAAAAGCAATCACTTTCACTTCATAGTATCTTAACAGTTCACAATTCCTCTCTCGACGACGTCGTGTAAGAAGCCTTCCGACGGCTTGGCTATGTAATTATTCTAGTTTACTTCATCCGCCAGCGTCTTTACGAAACAAACTTGCTGGCTTGTGACTTGGTAATCACCACCCCTAGGCTATGAAGGAAAATCTTGATTAGTTTATAGGTGACACAGGGTGGTTAGGAACCTCAAGGCAATACCCTGGGGGAAGAAAATTGAAGGGGCATGAGGAAAGGGAACAAGAGGAGAACTGGTTGATTGAACCTCAAGGCAATACCCTGGGAGTAGAAAATTGAAGGGGCATGAGAAGAGGGAACAAGAGAACTGGTTGATTGACTTGTAATCATAGTTATAAAGTGCAGGGTAAGTCTGATCTTGGAACAAAACATCACAGCATTGAGACAAATTCAAGCGAAATCCTGGGAGAACTCTGAGAGTTCGACCGCAGAAATCCAAAATAGTTTCGTCATTTCCTTCTTTTATATCCTGTGTCTGCATAACAACACAAAATGTTGGGGATTCTAAACCCGTTATCGAAGTTACAGTTATATTAACCCAATTTCAACTCGATATCTTTCATATCTCTACTCAGAAATATTTTAGTATATATATTCTGTTGCATGCTTATGTAATAGGCTGTAGTATATTTATGTTATGTGTGCATGTGCGCTTGCGCGTAGAAGTAACATCTATAAGATCGACTTTTCCAATAGCCATAATTCGAAGTAGTTATGAAAACTTGTTTATTTCTGAAGGTGGTTGTATAAACTAAGAAATCACTGTTGCTCATCAGTAGGAAGTAATGTATTGCATATCAAGAAGGTCGTTTCGGAATCTATTGGGATTGATGGATTAAATACTGTTGCAATCATACTACAATAATTTTAAAGCTGCAGAATTCTGAGAACTCCTCATTCGTTATTAGGATTAACGATTTATCGCATCGGTTCTTTAATTCTAGTTTTAGTTAGTTCTGTAACTGCGTATTACTATTGGGATAATTGCACGATGGTCGATTTATATTTTAAGACTTACAATAGACTACAACTTTTTCCAGACGTATTTCAGATAATTCAAATGTATTTCAGGAAGCTCAGATGTATTTCAGAAAACATAATTTATGTATCAGTTGAATCAACTGTATTTCAGAAAGAGTCAATTGTATTTCAGTTCAGTCATTTGTATTTCAGAAAGGATCAATCGTATTTTGGAAAGGAGCAATTGTAATTCAGTTCAATTGTATTTCAGAGAACATTGACTATATTTCAGGAATTATCATTTGTATTTCATTTAATTGCATAATAAAAAACATTTTTAAAACAGGCTCTGATTTTTTAACACATTGATGTTTAAAATTTGTCCAGCTGGCACTTCCAAATACCTTCTTAACAATGGAAATCCATCCGAGGAGAAAAAAAATTTCGTAGTCGGATATAGATTTTAGACTTGAAATAGGTACATCTGAAAAATATTTATTACAAGGCGTTGCCATGGAAATAATTTTATTTATATTGTTTGATAGTGTATATCATAAGATCTTGTTTCATCTGTGGATTGCCAGCAGTTCTTAATTTTCATAGGCTTACTTCTGAAATTCAATGTACTTTTTCTGAAATACATATGACACTTTCTGAAATACAATTTTCTTTTGTTCTGGAATACAAATTAAATACAGTATAGTACTTCAGAAATACAAATGATGCTTTCTGAAATGAAATTGATTTAATCTGAAATTAAATTGATTAATCTGGAATTAAATTGATTAATGTGAATTACAAATGACGCTTTCTGAAATTAAATTGATTAATCTGAAATAGAAATGACGCTTTCTGAAATTAAATTGATTAATCTGAAATACAAGTGAGGCTTTCTGAAATTAAGTTGATTAATATGACATACAAATCACTCTTTCTGAAATAAAATTTACCAGTTCTTAAATGCCTGCGGAAAAGATGTAGTTTTTGTCAATTATTTTAATGAAAGTTCCATTTCTCTTAATGTAAAACGATCTGAAACAACTGTAAATGCTCAGCTCTTACAACATATGAGTCAGTTCATACACAATATTGTTCTTCCGCTTTTTATAGGCAAACTACCAGATTAAACTGAAGCAACTTTAAACCTATCTCACAATTCTTGTTAATTTTGTCCTGAATGTTGTTGCAGTAACTGGATATGAAAAATAGAAACTTATTTAAAATATTAATCATACCTTTCAATCAACAGGACTTGTCTCAGAGAAATTAAATGATTATAAACCATAATGATTTACTTATTTACAAATGGCTTATAAAGAACTCTGAGATTCATTGTCGCCCTCACACAAGCCCGCCATTCATCCTCATCATCAGGGAGATTAATTCATCCCTAGCATCATATATTGTAGGGCCGCGGTAAGTAGAGACTTTTGAGAGCGGGGAAGTGGGGAAAAGAGATGACAACCTCGTCACCTCTGTGTGCATTCTGCGGACCTCAGATAACACTGAGTATCACCAGTACGAAAACATTACCTCCTCACAGTTTGTATTTAGCAATGGAGCAACTAAGATCAACTCGACGGCGTGGCCAAGTAATACATAGTAGAGAGAGGAAGATTATAAAGAATATAATAGAATGTTGCGACGAAGAGGCTCGAAACAAGAGGCTAATCGCTCCCCTAAGGCAAGCCACGTCCAGAGCTGCTAAATACGCCGGCGATAGTAATGCAAATGTCATGAGAATCCGGAAAATGGCTAGCGAGCGACCAGATGACATTGAAACAACTCCTGGTAAAAAGAGCTAAGACTTTATTTCTACTGTCATTACAGCTCATTGCTGTTTCATCAATAATTCGCATTATTTAAAAATAAATTTTAAGTCGATTATTTATTTTTTCCTCTAAGGAAATTTTACACCGATAGTACGCCTAATTACTTGTAATTCAGAAATTTCAAAGATGATTTACAAGCTATTTTTCATTGAAATAATTTGGTAAATTAGCTATATACTGAACACTGTAGATGGTTTTAAAAACAAATAACACCTGTCAAATTATCTGCAAAAGTGAACCATCCTACTGTAGATTTATATTTGAAGACTTCGAATAAATAATGAACTAAGTTATCATCATCATCATCATCATCATCATCATCATCATCATCATCATCAACAACAACAACAACGTCGCCCTCGGTAGCGCAGTTGGTATAGCGCTGGCCTTCTATGCTCGAGGTTGCGGGTTAGATCGCGGCCGAGGTCGATGGCATTTAAGTGTGTTTAAATGTGACAGGCTCATGTCAGTAGATTTACTGGCATGTAAAAGAACTCCTGCTGGACAAAAGTCCGGCACACCGGCGACGCTGATATAGCCTGTGCAGTTGCAAGCGTCGTTAAATAAAACATAAATTAAATCAACAACATATAGCGCTGGCCTTCTATGCTCGAGATTGCGAGTTCGATCCCGGCCGAGGTCGATGGCATTTAAGTGTGTTTAAATGCGACAGGCTCATGTCAGTAGATTTACTGGCATGTAAAAGAACTCATGCTGGACAAAAGTCCGGCACACCGGCGACGCTGATATAGCCTGTGCAGTTGCAAGCGTCGTTAAATAAACTATAAATTAAATCAACAACAACATATAGCGCTGGCCTTCTATGCTCGAGGTTGTGGGTTCGAGCCCGGCCGAGTCGATGGCATTTAAGTGTGTTCAAATGTGACAGGCTCATGTCAGTAGATTTACTGGCATGTAAAAGAACTCCTGCTGGACAAAATTCCGGCACAACGGCGACGCTGATATAGCCTCTGCAGTTGCGAGCGTCGTTAAATAAAACATAAATTAAATCAACAACAACAACTACAACAACAACAACTTATAGCGCTGGCCTTCTATGCTCGAGGTTGCGGGTTCAATTCCGGCCGAGTCGATGGCATTTAAGTGTGTTTAAATGCGACAGGCTCATGTCAGTAGATTTACGGGCATGTAAAAGAACTCCTGCTGAACAAAATTCCGGCACACCGGCGACGCTGATATAGCCTGTGCAGTTGCGAGCGTCGTTAAATAAACTATAAATTAAATCAACAACAACATATAGCGCTGGCCTTCTATGCTCGAGATTGCGGGTTCGATTCCGGCCGAGTCGATGGCATTTAAGTGTGTTTAAATGCGACAGGCTCATGTCAGTAGATTTACTGGCATGTAAAAGAACTCCTGCGGGACAAAATTCCGGCACTCCGGCGACACTGATATAACCTCTACAGTTGAGAGCGTCGTTAAATAAACCATAATTATATCAACAACATTGGTACCACAGCCTATTGCAGACCTTGACCGCCCCTACAGTGCTCCAACATTTGTTTCTATCTTTCGCATTCCTTTTCCAGCCATGTACTTTCAGTAAGAAAGTGCCATTTTAAAATATTCAAGGTGGCCAGTCTATGTATATATTTGTATTTTACTTACTTATTATCCTTCGAAGAGTTGGAAAAATTCAAATATCTTGGAGCAACAGTAACAAATATAAATGATACTCGGGAGGAAATTAAACGCAGAATAAATATGGGAAATGCCTGTTATTATTCGGTTGATAAGCTTTTGTCATGTAGTCTGCTATAAAAAAATCTGAAAGTTAGAATTTATAAAACAGTTATATTACCGGTTGTTCTATATGGTTGTGAAGCTTGGACTCTCACTTTGAGAGAGGAACAGAGATTAAGGGTGTTTGAGAATAAGGTTCTTAGGAAAATATTTGGGGCTAGTGGGATGAAGTTACAGGAGAATGGAGAAAGTTACACAACGCAGAGCTGCACACATTGTATTCTTCACCTGACATAATTAGGAACATTAAATCCAGACGCTTGAGATGGGCAGGGCATGTAGCACGTATGTATGGGCGAATCCATAAATGCATATAGAGTGTTAGTTGGGATGCCGGCGGAAAAAAGACCTTTGGGGAGGTCGAGACGTAGATGGGAAGATAATATTAAAATGGATTTGAGGGAGGTGGGATATGATGGTAGAGACTGGATTAATCTTGTTCACGATATGGATCAATGGCGGGCTTATGTGAGGGCGACAATGAACCTCCGGGTTCCTTAAAAGCCAGTAAGTAAGTATTGCTTAATGTTTAATAACGTCATAAGGAATTTGTGCAGTACACACTAGTTTCAGTAATGAGCTTATGAGCATAAATAAAAGTTTGCCAATATAGCCATAGAGAGTTGTCTTGTTATCATTTGCAGAAATTCACTTCATCTGTAGAGCGAATGTTTTTTGTACGGTAGTACTATTGTAGAACGCTGTCAAGTCGTCTCTGTTATCGCGATTATGTCATACATATGTGATCAGGGGTCATTCTCAGACTAGGGAGCTCAGCTCGCTACTTACCGCGGCCCTACAATACCATCTCCCTTACTCTTCCGTCTACGTCCCGGTCTCCCCAGAGGTCTTTTTCCCTTCAGGTCTCCCGACTAACACTCTATATGCATTTCTTGATTTACCCATACGTGCTACGTGCCTCTGCCCATCTCATACATCTGGATTTAATGTACCTAAGTATGTCAGGTGAAGAATGCAAAATCACAATGATTTATCCTCTATTATATTATAATGTGTTCAAGTGTGCTACACAATTTTGAATGACTTACACTTGTAGAATGCTGCTATAAACTCTTACAAAATGTTTAGTTCTATTGCTTTATCATTAAATATTAAAACAATTAACGTTATTCTTATAAAATACAGTAGTTCAACAAGTTGTTTTGACATTTGAATCTGGATTGGTCTAGAATTCATGGAAGTTCACTCTTTTAACATGACTACTACACTTTTACTACGTCATACTACTTTTGACGTGTTTTAACCGACCTTGATTGTTTATCGCTACAATTTTATCACTTCTCTAGCATTTGTTTATGTTCATCACTTCCCTAGCATTTGTTTCTTTGTCAAAATTTCAAAATGCAAATTCTTTACGGTACTATAAAACATGCTTTGCGATCATCATTTATTTTCCGCATAGATAGCCAACTAAAAATGGCGGTTCCGTTCAAACGTTTTGGTGAAGCTAACATTAGTGAAATAAAATTTAGGTAGGTCAATTAGTACTTATTTTAGTGTATTAGAGTGGTTTATTTCTTATAATATGTATATGCTTTCATCTAATAGTGTAATAGTCAATTAAATCCCACTCGAGTTTTGATTTTCTCTAGTGAGATTACTGTTGATAAAATGTCTGTAATTTGTTTTGATATTGAAGCTAACTTGGTATTGAATTCATGGAAATATGCTGTTTAGCAGATATAATTTAATTACTGTATTGTCAAAGATTTTAATATTTACATATTTGTTTTTATTTTATTTTTTCTTAGGCTGTTACTAAACAACAAGTTATTATCTTGCTTCAGTTTTGATAAAACTATGCACTTCTTTGTTTTATAACGTTAAAAGAATTTCTTTGTTTCTTAATTATACATCCCCTTGACGAAATTCAAACCAGGAATCCGAAGTATTTTCTACTGATTATCATATACTACACGGATTATGCCATTCAGCTTGTCCCGTTTTCATATCAGATGAAATTAATTTTAAAATTTTCAATCCATCATCTTTCAGGGTGTACAACGTCTCGTCTCCCCTTTGGTTTATATATGAGGCGTGCAGTTGCAAAATCAGATACATCACTTTTTTCGAAAATGAGTTAATGTTATATTTCATATCTTCATTTGATTCTACAACTACTATAAACTATTACGCTCCAAAACCACATACATCACATGGATTTGTATGATGATAGAATAGTATTACTTACAAATCCAGATAAATCATTGTGAGTTTATTTCCAAAACCAGATACATCAAGGGTTTGAGCTTACGTTCACTGCGCATCAGTATAGTTCCCGCCCAGAAATAGCCAAAAGAAAAACGGCAAGATGTCATCATTAGCCCTTACGAGTGTACAGATTTTTCTCTAATTTTGGGACCGTCATAACTTTGTCGGATAAAACATATGACTGGAAAAAAAAAAAATGTTTCCAATATAGTGCGGCCACCAGCTCAGTGGAACTTTCCATGTAAAAGGTTTTTCTTTCAGTCGAACAAGAAGAAGAATGAGGTCCTGGTGAAGGGTTAAGTTCACTACAAAAGTGAGTCTGGTCAATACAAGCGCATTTGTAAGAAGAACAAAAAAAAATAATAAATATTGCATTACCTAGTATAATGCTGCCAGGAGTATAAGTATAAGGTGTATAAAAATAAATGATGTAACTGCTTTGCTGACAAAACATTTTGGCAATGACTGGAAATCACTTCAAACATTATCCTACTATGTACGTATTGTTAATAGATTAAAAGCTTGGATTGAAACCAAATTTCTTCTATGAATGAAGAAGGAAATGTGTGTGACCATGCCTGTGAAATAGGCTAGGTGACCAGGTAGTTTAATAATTCAGTTTCTTTTGTGATGAAAATGAAACAATTATTACAAATTAAGTGTAATAATGTAACAGTGGGTTTAAAATAATGCATTATAACAGAATGGTTGTTTGCTTTCAATTAAAGATAAGTCCTTTTATTCATTTGCAAACCCAGTTAGATCATAGAACAATTTTCAAAACCAGATACGTCAAATACATTTTATCTATTGTCTACTAATTATGCAATAATGTCACTGCCATACGACATGGAACATTGCAATACTCCATAACAAACATATCCCCTAAGTATTAACATTTTATCTCTTGGTGTATAGGAAATATACTCATTTTTCCTTCATACTGAAAAATTATGTCTTAATGATATATCTGATTTTGAAAATAAACGCCTCTTATACACTATACGTGGCATTCCATCATGGTCCATCCTGAACATGCAGAATGTTCATGCCATCTGTTTGTATAATCTTGTACAGTTTCAGTTGTATTAGAAACATGTAGTTATTTCATTAGGTCATAATTATTTTTGGCAATACCTCAAAGTTTATTCTGCTATTGCCCTTAAATGCCCTTTTTACAAACTGTTATCATTGTAGTTACCTAGCTACCGTATCTAAATATGAATTAAATTGCCAGGACAACAATTCAATTCCCGATTCAGTTAAGATTAAATGTCAGGTACACAAAATAATGCTACTGATAAAAAAAGTCTACTCATATTAGTTTTACTGTGGATTAATACAAACATTTAGAACCAGACGTTGTGTTTGCATCAACAAATAGTAGAATGCGATTTTACTGTCATATGTAACAGATGGGTAAAATGGATTTGTGTACTTACTCAGTCATATAATTGCGCGCAGAAATTAATGATGTCGCAATCATGCCGTCTATCGAGACGATTGATCCATTGGGAATTAGACCGCTATATGTAGGACGCAGTCGCTGGAATTGGGATGTATATGGCTAGTTCAGCTAGCAATTTTATATTCCATTAATAGCATGCACATGTGAAAATAAGCGACCTACTTTCTTCGTCATGTAGTTATCTTGTTCATGTGGGTTTTAATAAAACATTAGATTCTATCTGCTTAATAAGAAGACTGTGATGAGTCACATGAAAGTGATTTCAGAACCAAACTTGTACTGGAATAAGGTACGACCTTGAAACTGGTATACACCCTACGTTTCAATAATAGTTCGTACTACTGGTATGAAATGTGGTTGTTTCTAATGTTTCTTTATGTAAAGTGTCTTACATTTTTAGTTTCTCGCTGTTAAAACTCGCAGTATAATAGTGTCACGAACATGTTTCTCTTTTTTTTTTTTTTTTTTTTTTTTTTTTTTTTTTTTTTGTAAAATGGTCTTTTTTAATTAGTTAGTTTATACACACTACAAGATGTTATTTTAATTAATAGTCGTTATATGAAAATCTTAAAATTTCTCGTATTTTCAAGTTCGAACTAATGAATTTTGTACCTAATTAATATAGTTCATTTTTAAAACATTCTTTTTAATATTTTAGTATATTTCAAAGATATAATATAACGTTGTTGCTGTTTGAACTAACACATTTTCATTTTTTATCAAACATTTTCAAGTTAACAAATGATATTGTAAATTACTTTAATTTTATGACAATTTTTTTAACCTTCAAAATTTCTCAAATTGTAACATATAAGTAAATATTTCAGTTAGTAATTATTTTAAATGCTTCCGTTGCAATCTTGACATCAGTGATGATGGGGATGCAATCCCCGAGACATGTATGATAAATAAAGAAACTCAACAGGCATAGTGCTCATACAACTGTTACATATTTTCTTAAATTTTATTGCATTTTATCAATTTAATGAACATGTTACAAAATTGGTAAAGCGTTAGTTTGGAAGTAAATCCCGAAAAGACAAAGTATATGATTATGTCTCGTGACCTGAATATTGTACGAAATGGAAACATAAACATTGAAGATTTATCCTTTGAAGAGGTGGAAAAATTCAAATATCTTGGAGCAACAGTAACAAATATAAATGACACTCAGGAGAAAATTAAACGTAGAATAAATATGGGAAATTCCTGTTATTGTTCAGTTCAGAAGATTTTGTCATCTAGTCTGCTTGCAAAATAGCTGAAAGTTAGAATTTATAAAACAGTTATATTACCAGTTGTTTTGTATGGTTGTGAAACTTGGACTATAACTTTGAGAGAGGAATAGAGATTAAGGTGTTTGAGAATAAGGTTCTTAGTAAAATATTTGGGGCTAAGAGGGATGAAGTTACAGGAGAATGGAGAAGGTTGCACAACGCAGAACTGCACACTTTGTATTCTTCACCTGACATAATTGGGAACATTAAATCCAGATGTATGAGATGGGCATGTAGCACGTATAGGCGAATCCAGAAATCCATATAGAGTGTTAGTTGGGAGACCGGTGGGAAAAAGACCTTTGGGGAGGCCGAGACGTAGATGGGAGGATAATATCAAAATGGATTTGAGGGAGATGAGATATGATGATAGTGAGTGGATTAATCTTGGAAAGGATAGGAACCGATGGCGGGCTTATGTGAAGGCGGCAATGAACCTGCGGGTTCCCTAAAAGTAAGTAAGTTACAAAATTGACCAAAAACGTGTATTTTATCATTATAGGCTATGTTTCCAAATTAATAAATGAAAAATTACTTTAGCGTGGTTTTTGTCAGTCTTCTTGTCTGTCTGCACTCTGTGGTTTATTCTATATCACATTTTTTTTTTATTAATTTAGCAACTACGAATCTATTTGTCTGGTAATCATATGCACAAATTCCACATTTGGGATGTCTGACCGAAATCTACGGGTGAGCACTAGGATCCAGAATACAAAGCAGAAGTTAAATTAAAAATACGATATGATTGCGGAGAGAATACAGAACAACGATAAATTTAAAATAAAGTGCAATTTGATTTCGGAGGAACATGAGATGAAATTTCTTAAGCTGCAAATATATAGTAATCTTTTTAAATCTCCTCGCAATGAAAGGAGATAAATTATGCTAAATTTAATCCTTTCATACTCAGTAATCTTCAGAACTTAAAAACGAAAGAATTTATTTGTTATAAATAAACGAAGATATGAAAAAATGAAACGCACAATACCTAATAAATTACATATTATATAAATTTGTGTTCAGATAGTGTGTTTAATTATTTGATTGAGGCCCGATTGCATAAATATCGCTAATTGGACTTTATTTCTTGATCGAAAATTAAAAATGGACTAAGTTATATCTCTATTTACATTTTACCCGTACAACATTGATCTTAGATTACGTGATTTTCCGGAGCACACAATAAGTGACCAATATGGGTGCAGTTTAAAAGAAAATTTTCTATTCAGATTTCGATTCAATTTAGAAATGCGAGTATTGTCATTAACTTATATTAATGAAACTACTGATTACTAGACCCAGAATTTTTATGCCCTAAATCAACAAATTTTGGCAGCAGAATTTGGTTTTAAAACCATTTAAATTACGCTCTAAAATATCTTTTTAGACTGTTAAAAATAGACCTTACCTGGAAAATTCAAAACTTTCATTTCCACAAGTTCATTTACACTTAGTTATCAGCCCAAGGGCAAGTCCTTTACTGCAAAGCCAACATTCTCCAGTCTTCCCTCGTTTCCGCCTTCCTCGTCGTTTGCGCAGACGATACATATATCTTAATGTCTATTATCTGATATCTTCTCCTGCCCCAAACTTTTCCACGTATTGTCATGAAATTAAAAGATGTAATTCCACTCAACTACTCTTTCGTTTGCATTATATCGTATTAAAAACTCATTTTGAAGTAAATAATACCTTGAACCCACTGAATTAAGCATACAAGCTAGAACGAAACTAATTATTTTTAATATTGTTTTAATGAAGTGGTTGTTTTCCATTCCGAAGTCAAGCAAGTCTTAGTATAAAGTACTGAAGTGCTTGTTATTAATTCCTGAAGTGCCTGTCCGGTGACTGACATAATAATATACAAAAATACTGTACTTTTCTTCCCAAGTGTTCTATTATAATGCTGTGTATACTACTGGAAAATCATTTTGTGTGAGAAAAAATTCGTTACACAGAAATATACTGTACATTATTCTTTAGATGATTTATCACCTGGATTTTATCAATTTATCATGAACACATGCTTTATTTTTTCATGCAGGAAGCTCCCAATTATTATTATTATTATTATTATTATTATTATTATTATTATTATTATTATTATTATTATTATTATTATTATTATTAAGCTTCAAACTGACCTCTTAACTTAAAATTTAATAAATTTATTATTGGTAATTTCGTATTTTCCTTTAATATTCATTAATTTAGTTTATTATCCAATATTTCATTTATTAGTTTAATATAATTTTATATAAATACCACATGGGGCGAGCGGTAACAAAATCACTTTTCTTTGCAATTCTCTCTAGTTTTCGAATCACGATTTTGGTAAATTTTTTACATAGTACATATAAACAATTTTCCTGTGTTAATTGAAACTATGATGGTAACCCAAATACAGACCGACATCAAGTCGAAACTGGTTATTAACCAACATAAATTGCCATTGTACTTTCAAGTAACACAGGTAAGTAGTTTATATAACAAATTTACCCGATCTTTAATGATAAAATTGTTAAAACTATATAATCAAGATGTTTACTCGGATTTCGTTATACATTTTGTTCTTAATATTCTATAGTAAATACGCAAATGTTCATATACTACTTTATTGCGGTGATGACAAAAATTTACCAACATAGATGAGCCTAAGCTCTAGAAACTTGCCTTCTAGAAAATCGTTGTGCAGGAGAAAAATTTAATAAATAAACACTCCAGTAATAATAATGATTTTAGCATTCAGTTATCCTATGAAAGCTGTTTTTGATAGGCAATTTTCCCGATATCAGATCTAGCCTATTAATAAACTTCTCGAGTCCTTAGCCTTTAAATGGTCTTGTTCTTCGAAATAATTCGAGTCCCTTCTCACTTCGAATTTAATTCAATACATTTTTGGTAGTTTGTCATTTATAACTATCTCTAATTACTCTTAAATCACCTTCCGGCTTAGCGCAGGCGGTAGGCTGATTCAGAGCTATTTTCTGGCGTGGGTTCGATTACTTCCTAGCCTGATTACTTCATTGGGTGTTTACGAAGTTTTTCATCAGTATAATGCGAATGCCATGTAATCCCATACCGAAGCCTCTTCCCATTCTGTCCAAATACAATCTCAACACCACAAAATTCTGTCGAAGGTAAATAATGTAGTTATTGTTATATCTCTAAATAACCAACTAAAAATCTCAATTACTCTTCGAGTGTAATCAGTAGTTGTATTTTAATTTTACCTTCTTCGTCAATAGTAATGTGTCTCTATCCTAGTTTGTACATCCAAATATATTTCGACTGTCTTTAAAATTACAATTGTGTTCTCATTTAAATTATCATATTTCATTACAGTTTTCTCCCATTATATTGTAAAATATATTTTAATTTGGCTATTAACGACGCTGTATCAACTATTATGTAATTTAGCGTTAATGGAAATGCATACAGCGAGATGAAGCAGAAGATTCGATACAGATTACCTGGTACCTGCCTTACGGCTTGGGAAAACCTCTGGAAAAAATCTACCAAATTGTCAGCCCGAACGGAAATTGAACTCGCGCCCGAGCGCAGTTCCGTATCAGTAGATAAAGAGCCTACCGCATGAGCTACGCTGGTGGTTGTAAACTATTAATTTCGTTTTTATTGTCATATTCCTGCCTACCGAAATAAGTACATCTTAGGCGTGATATTGCAAAGCTTTTACTCCTGTTTTTATTTATGAGTCCTATAGATTCGTGGTTACGTGGTGTCTATATATTTTAGTTAGATCACCAGTACTAAGTTTCTGAGCCCGTATCGTGTTGGTCACTTTACACTGTGCCGAACAGTTTAAACGGATTGTCTGTGTCTTTTCAAACCTATACTCGGAAAAATAGATGTTCAGCACTTTGATAATGTGGTGTAGAATTCAGCTGTTTATGGTAAATATGACCAAGCAGAAAGCCTTGTGTGACATAAAAAGAGTCGCTCATTCAATACAGTGGAGGAGAAATGAACTTATATAGCGAGTTTACGTTGAGTATTGTTTATTAAATCTATCGAAATCGTCTCATAGCAAATAAATGAACTGCGAATGGCGAATCCAGATCAATGTATATATTATTTCAGAATGAATCATTTGTTTAACTTCTGCTTAAAAGTAACGACATTTCTTTTAGAAACCTGCAGGGTTCTGAGAGATAAATACATTAGGTGTATACCTATATATGTAAAATTCGCATGAATTATACTCACGCTTAAGAAATCAGTTGTATAAGTCATTTTGTGCAAAAAACAAATTGTACGAACATACGTTTAATTATCATTACCTACCTACTTCTTTTATTGTCCCCCGTCGTGGCGTCGTGATCTAAGGCATCCTGCCTAGGACTCACGTTACAGAATGCGCGCTGGTTCGAGTCCTCATGGGGAAGAAATTTTCTCATGAAATTTCGGCCAGTGTATGGGACCGGTGTCCACCCAGCATCGTGATGCACTTGAGGAGCTACGATAGGTTAGCGAAAATTCGGTTTCGCAAACCAGCTATAACGTCTGGGGGATCATCGCGCTAACCACACGATACCTCTATACTGGTTAGATGATCGTCCACCTCCGCTTCGGCATGTGGACTTGAGGCCAACAGCCAGCTGGTCGGCTTTGGCTCTTCATGAGCTGTAATGCCATGGATTTACTTTATTTTACTTATTTATTTGTGAAAATGTAAAACAGACTTGTAACTTGTTTGCGTCTTAATACAGACAGTAGGGCCTGCACTAAGGGGAGTGCGGTTACGCTGTGACGTGAAGTAAGAGGAAATAAGTAGAAGAGGCCAGCTTCAGGTTTGGTGAAATTAGCTTTCGATGAGTAGGCCTAACATCAGTATTTCGCAATCTTACTTTGGAAGACGTGCCTTTAGAGACCAGGCGACGTATACATATTATGGGGGACCCAGTTCAAAATTCAAGAAGAAAGGAACTCATAATTTAAAGTTTCGTGAAATCTGCATTTTAAAGCCATGCATGGCCATGTTGTGAAAAATCAAAGGATACTTGAAATTGCTGCAAATTCTGTTAATGTTTTATATATACTATAAGTTTCAAATTAGAGAGCGTTTATTTGATTTTTCAGGGCAACATGAAGCTTTAAAATTCAGGTTTCTTAAATTTTAAAATTTCGAGTTATTTCCCATTTGAACTGGGCCGTCGATATCGTCAACATGATGGTGATGATGGCCCCTCTTACAGTTCTCGTGAAGTAGTAGCACGTGTACCAGACGAAAGTATAAACAAGAGAGCAACAACTTGTGAACGCTAATGCTCCCATTACCAATACAAAGTTACGGAATGCTAAGTGCGCGATTTGTATTTCTGTGGTGTGTGCATTCAAGTGGAAAGATGTAGTTTTCAAACTGATGTATGCTTAGGCCTATTACTTTTCTATCTGATACAGTATTTTAATAATACTTCTATATATTTTAAATTTATTCCCCGTAATTCTGGTCAATTAAATTCCTTACGATTCGTACAGCTGTAGCTCCGTAGATATTAATCACCGGACCTATGTTCATATGAATTTTTTTGCTCTAAATTAAATAAAGAACTGATACCTAAGAAGCGGGTAATACCACGATCTAGTATACAGTCACGAAGCTTGAGTTGTTGAGGATACTAGGAACAATAGACTGTGCCGGTACTATTTCGCATTGTCTGTCAGGAGGCGGTAGTAGCGATCCTAGTGGTTAGCAAGTATGTATGGATGCATATTCCCTACGTATTGAGCTTCATTACTATATAACAGACTGTGGTAATACTCTTATACATAAAATGAAAGCTGAATTAAGGAAAGACTCCAGGTTAACATGATAATGAGATTAAGATAGGTTCATTTCTGTGCATAGATTGCTGAGTATTGAGCAATTCCCTCAACATTCATTATGGACATTTAATTACGTTTTTAATGTAAATGCGAATGTCTATATCGAAGGATCAATAAGTAAATCCTTCACACGGTAACGGAGAGATGTAAAGGAATTAGAGAACGAAAAGAGCAAGTTTTATAATTATGTCATTGTAGTTACAATATTTTCTCCTCCTATGAAAGTAACAACTTTTTAGGACCTCCAACTAACAAATATTTTGTTTTCGGTATGGAAGTAACACATTTTAACTAATATGTTAATGGATAAATTTATGCAAGAAAATATTAAATTTCATTTGCATTTTACTAGCTTCTATCCACAAATTCACACGTAAAACATTTTAGGTCAAAGTGCAAATAATTCCTTTTTGTTTGCAAACTTTTTTTATGGAGTTATATTTGTATACATACATAACAGCCTCCATTAAAGGATTCCAGTTAAGCCTGCCTGGACTTGATACAAACGGAGGCACCAGCATCACATGTAGACCCGCAAGCTATAAAGTCGATGTATGTCTGGGCAGTAGTAGGGGCTAGAATTTAGTGTTTGCTATAGAAGTCCATGGTAAAGCAAGCACTGGATGTTCCCACTGGTTCGCAGCCAAGTTCGTCTGTCTTTTCTGTAACGCAGCGGGCGTTCATCTCCTCCACCTTGCTGGCAATGGACCAACTAGCACACACACACACACACACACACACACACGCGGCGGTGAAACGGAAGGTGAAACATTGAGACAATATCTACCCAAATTTACCTCAGTGCGAGTAAATCAATGTTTATCTCAGTTAGCCTAGTCCTGTAGAGTTTGTCGTCCGCATATATTAGTGGGCCTGTGTTATTTGTGTGACTTGAAACTTGGTAGGGTGTAGTGGAGTTTTAGCTAAGACACTTGGGCAAAGAGTAAACTACTCAGCTGGGCCTCGTTATGTGTATATATGAAACTTGCTTTCTAATTGAGCGGAAGATTTGTTTGTTTTCAGATGTTTCATACGTGGGAATTCGTACTAATGAACATGAACAAAATTAATGCAACACATTTGTTCAAAAATTGAAATATATTTAAGATTATGATAAGTTAAGATAGACGAATTCTAGATTTCGCTATATTTAGGCTTAGAAATAGTGTGGCATGTTTCTCTGAAGTTTTATTTATTTTTTTTTTCATTTTAAAGTATGGTGTTATAAATGTGATACATCCCAGTACTATATCATTCTATTTACGTGTGTTGCAACAATTCAATTATTCATTGTGTTCTCAGTGAAATTTTTTCTTTTACTTTTTCTGGAACTGATACATACAAAGTACAAATAAAGTAAATAATACTTGCTAATGCACCGAAATGTGAAGATGAAGCTTTCCTTTTTCCTTTGAACGAGAAAAATTAATGTTACGTAATTCTGGGAAGTAATAGGTGTATATATTTAACTTCAATTAAAAATTGTACGATTTCAATGGATGTATTAAATATTGAATAAAATTTCACAATATATATCCTCATGCACTGAAATTGCTTCCAGTTTTATTTCTTATGAAATATGTGTATTAAAAATTCATAGCAATATGAAAGGCCTTCAGTTGTTCATAATGCTGTTCTAACTTGCATTATTAATAAAAACAAGCAAGGACACGATGAAAACAAACAATCCAAGAGGACTAAATTATCTTTTGAAAAATATCTCGTGAATACTAAAGTTGCCTTTACAATTTAATATGGGGTAATATTGCTATGAAAGACGCCTTGTCATCCGTGGCTTCTGAATTATTTGTAGCGTGTAATAATCCTGACTATATTTGAGAATTATTAAAAATATTTTTAGGGAAAAAGATACAAACTTTTTTCCTCCATTTCCATAACGTTTTGAAGCGTGAGTAATACAGGGTAATTTATTAGTCACTAGTCCTGAAGTAGTTTCACTTAGAGGCATTATTATAGAGGTATTAAGCTTGTTTACTGATTTACAAGCTGTGCGTAGTTTGGCAAATGATAAGTTTAACTTAAATTCAATCACAGCATTAGAACTGCCATTAGAGGACATGTTGGAACCATAGAAAATTAAAGGGAAGACAAGGATGTCAAGGGAGCAGCATTTTCTACTTTAAATTATGCCTGTTCAAAGTCTCCTTTATCAATCATGGAATAACGAGTAAGAAAGAACGTGATAATGATGTGGAATCACCACTGGAGAAAAATACTTCAGGATCCGTAAATGAGCTGTTTTCAAATCGGGTTAAATGTAAATTACTGTCACAGAACTATATTGTTAGTCGATTTCTGTTAAGCTATGGTAAATTTTACATCTATTTTCAAAGATTTTGTATTAATAACGAAAGTAATTATCTCTGCAAATATAAGGAAATATCACAGACTGTCGTTTTACAAATGTTGGCTCAGTTTCACTTGTATTTTTTTAAAGACTGTGTACATACTTGTATTATTGCGTTATGCAGTACTTTTAGTTTATTATAGGTCATTCGTTATCTCGTGAAACCAAATGCATTCGTCTGTCGTAGCTCACAGTGAGAACCTTATGGTAGAGGTAAGCAAGCAAGTCAAAGCGTAGCGAGGGAGAGAAGTTTCTCGGACCACTTTTTCCTTTTCTTCACGCGCAGGTAGTTTTCACGAGATACCGAATGACCTATAGTCTCATTCACTACATAGCTTACGTGTAATAGGGTTATTTGTAAATTTTTAAGATTAAATAATAATAATAATAATAATAATAATAATAATAATAATAATAATAATAATAATAATAACAATTTTACAAAAATGTACTTTTACCTATTTTCTTAATGATTAGAAAATTATTTTTCTGGGAATGTAAACATGAATACACGTATGCTTACATACAGCACACACACACACACACACATACACACACACAATCTCTGCTAACAAGTAAACATTCTGATGGGGGCAGATAAATAAGTTAATTTTTTTCTTCCACCATGTTAATAGTGTCAAAAGAAGTACTTATACAAATTTTGGTCACTCGACCGCAATTACGAGGCCGTCCAGAGAGTGATTTTCCCTGGAGCCGTTTACAGAAAAAAAGCACAATTATATGGAAAGATTTGTAGAAACAGATACAGCAAATGTTGCGCTATTTGTCAACATATCCCCCAACGGAATTGAGACATTTTTCATACCATGGGATCAATTTTTGTATCCTTGTGTCGTAGAAGTCAGCCGCCTGGGATGGAACCAGCGTTTGACAGCCGTCTGCACATCTCTGTCGATCCCATGATATGACAAATGTCTCAGTTCCGGTGAGGAATATGTTGAAAAATAGATCAACAATTGCTGCGTCTATTCTAATAAATTAGTCCAATGATATTGTATTTTCTTTCTATTAACGGCCCCTGGCGAACTTATTTTTTACGACCCTCGTAATTGCGGTCGAGTGACCAAATTTTGTATAAACAACAATTTTGACATTATTAATATAATGAAAGGAAAAAAAATAACATTTTCTGTCCCCATCAGAATGTTTTCTTGTAAGTTGTCATATTCTATTACATTTTAAAATAATGATTACCTTTCAATAAACATCATTAAATTTTCATGTTCATTTTTCGCAATTGAATGGCTCGTAGATATTGCATAGCAACATAATTCGTTCTAGAGTTTAAACAAGTAATCGTTGCATGCATATACCCAGTTCATCGATGTCAAACTAAAACGCGCATTTCCCTCAAAATCTCGAAATATATCATTTTCTGCAGATCACACTAATTTCTTTTTATACAACATAAAATAAAAAAGTAAAAATGACTCCATTTATATCAAGTTATTTATTACTTCTATTATAATTTTATTATCGAAATATTCATTAATTTTAATATCCACCCTATTCGTTATATATCTATTATCGACTACTTAAATATGTAGATGAACGTACATCATAAAAGAGCATTCACATATTTACAATTTTCTCCTTTAACATTATCATGTGTAGCTTACAATATAACACATTACTGAGACTTTGATTTATTTATCCTATTACTCGATTATTTAAGAAGCTTTGCTGAATTATATATGCATAATGATTCAAAAGGTTTAATAAAAACTTCGGAAGCATAGACATCGCTTCAAGTGTTCTCTCTTCTCGATAGAAACAACATGACCATCTAATTCATTCTTCAGCGGAATGAGCCCCCCCTCATTACATACATACATACATACATACATACATACATACATACATACATACATACACTAACTCTTTCAGGATTCGTCAGTGATGGTAATGAATTAATAAAGTATTGGTCGCTTGATTTAGTTTATTATCATCACCTCCATCACCATCGTTATCATCAACATTACAAGATTTGATATAGGGCTACAGTATAGAAAGTATAGGAAATATAGACATATAAAATAAACTATTTAAATGTCAGTGTTGCACTTCTTGCTGTAAAAAAATCTTCAGTTTAAAAATGGACCTATTATTACATTATTATAAAACTGTGGCAGTCCTTTCAATTGTTTAAGTGAATGCTGTATCAAAGAAAGAATGAATCCATAGTTTTGAGTAAGTAAATCACAGTCATATTTTAAGTATTAAACCTTTACTTAAGAATATAGAATTTCACAAACATTAAAAAAATATATATTTTAAGTAATAAATATTCGAATATTTTAATATATCAAACACCAAATTACACAGTAAGATCCATATAGGCCTATTCAAATAAAAGACCAAATTTCAAAATTATCTAATTCCTTTTAAATGATTGTAATATTTTCTTAAGAATAAAAATGTTTTATTATGTCGCAGGGTCGTCGAAACGGGGGAAATCACATGAAATGTGTAGAGAAGAATTGCAAGCAACATTTTGCTTCAATGAAATAGAAATAGTCACTTCTCACTTAAATTTTTAAAGTAGTCAACTGGTAAATTTATTTGAGAGATAGATAGTGAGAGAGAGAAAGAGTGAGAGTGAGGTAGAGAGTAAGAGTGATAGAGAGAGAAAGAAAGAGAAAATTGCATAGTTGTCTTTAAACACAGTGGTTTATGTTTACATTTACTGTTTGCAATTCTTGTTATTTTCTTCTTGGCTCTACTTACAAACGAATTGTAGTTCTATCTATTTAGGTACTCCAGATAGTAACGTTTTACAGGGTTTCACGGTTTCATGCTATTAAAATAGCACTGAGGAACGAAAAAAAATTTACATACTCGTACGTTCTGATCAAATTTTTTGCAAATCTACTGGACTAAACTAAAATTCATTCAATAATTTATTATCAGAATTCACAGCTCTATTAAATTGCCAAAGGTTAGGAATTTAGTCATTAGTTTTTCTAGAATACTCTCCTGTAATAAATATTTAAACTAAAACATTTTCTTCGAAAAACGTAAACAATAACGAGAGAAATAATCCCCTCGATACGATTCACTCTATGTATGTTTTGTGGAAGTACAAGAAAGTCAATTTTATAACTACTTACTTTCTCACCTACGGCTTCTAGAATACCCGGAGGTTCATTGCCGCCCTCACATAAGCCGCCATTGGTCCCTATCCTGAGAAAGATTAATCCAGTCCCTACCATCATATCCCACCTGTCTCAATTCTATTTTAATTTTATCCTCCCATTTGCGTCTCGGCCTCCCCAAAGGTCTTTCTCCGTCCGGTCTCCCAACTAACACTCTATATGCATTTCTGGATCCACCAATACGAGTTACTTGCCCTACCCAACTCAAACGTATGGATTTATTGTTCCTAATTATGTCAGGTGAAGAATAGGCCTGCAAAACGTGCAGTTCTGCGTTGTGTGACTTTTTTTCTTTCTCCTGTAAATTCATTTCTCTTAGCCCCAAATATTTTCCTAAGTACCTTATTCTATTTTATACGGTACTTAAAAATAATGAAAATTATTGATAGTCGTTAGCAAATCATCAACAAATATAAAAGATAATGAGAAAGTAATTGTCACCTTTTTTATGTTGGTTTCTTGGACTAGTAGCCGTTTTTCGAAATATAAAAATTAAAGCAGTGGTGTATCTTATACAGGGAGCGATTATATTAAACCTATAATATATAGTCTTGTGTAATTTAGCCGTTCCCTGGATTTTGCATATCAGGACAGGAAGAAATACATCATTTCTAAATTACGTATGCAAACATGTCATTTTCCTGAGTGCTGAATACGTTAGGAAGGCTCTACTCCATTGACGCGCATTTCCCATCCCGTCGACCGGCGTTAGATTTCCCCCGAGATTGACCATCCTGATTTAGATTCCGTTTGGACAGGCCAAATGTTCGCAACGCTCCGTGTCAGGTCGTTAATTCGCAAGTCACCGAAAACAGACATATGGAAAGAAAATGAACTATATAGCCTATAATTCTTCAATTAGTTTCTGATGTCAGATTTTGAACTAAAAGTTATTACCTTACATGTGACAGGAGCAGGGAGTTTTATAGATAGCGTAAAATTAATGGAAGAATTATAATTAACGTGTGAATCAAACTGGAGAAGCATTTTGAAAACGACATCCATTTTGAGGATGGAGATCATGTTCTATGTTCTTGTAATGCGAGTACGATAGCGAAGAAAATTTAAATTAAAAACACAAATTGATTTTTAGATTTCACTAAAGCATTTGGCATAGCAAATCGCAATGAACTATGAATTATAATGTAAACCAAAGATGTCTGAGAAAATTACAACAATTAAAATATATGAAGACAATGTAGTCATCAATGCTAATGACAGCAAATCCTCTGATTGGACAACTTAATCAAGAGGTAAGGAAGATATATAATTTGAACTGGTAATGGAAATTACGGGAAAACGGCTGAACGGATTTTAATGAATGACCCATTCAAGGATTTTCAGAAAAAATGGCAACTTTCAGTGAAGGGTTTAGCTTTCCTACATAATTTTCCTATTTTCCAAAATTCGTCTTTCGTCAGTTTTGAGAACTAATTGAATTTCAGAATAAAACAAAAAACACACTACAATAAACAATAGGCTATTACACGAAGGTCATGACCTGCAGGATTGCTGAAATTTTTAGAGCTCAGATTAAATTGGTTATTAAATATTTCAAGGCTTACCGAAAGTAATTTACAGGTCTGATTCCGCGGTGTGTAACTTTCTGAGTACAGCTGTGTATTGGATATTAAAATATACAAAACTTGAGGTGGTTTGATGGAATTATTACCATTAGAAATTAAATATTATTATAGTTAATGCCATGATGTGACTGTTTATCATTAATTATACATATTAATGCTATATTGATATGAAAGTGAAAAGTTTTGGGGTTGTATAAGTAGATGTAGAGAATATATGAAATTAGACCTTTATTTCTATAATTGACAGAGTGGCGGCTATGTAGTAGATGTGTGTATATATATATATATATATATATATATATATATATATATATATATATATATATATATATATATATAACTACAACACTTACGTAAGGTAATAATATTGTTATTAAAAATGAAATATTTTTATAGTTATTAATCAAGTGGGTTCCGGTCTTTGTCATATACTTATTGGCGGTGTGATGTAGATATTTATATGCGTCATTCTCTTCAGTATTGGCTCGAGACAGCGTAAAAATTACAGTTCCTAAGGAAAGACCAAAAGGTATTACTTACTGATAAAATAAGAGGCCTACAGAATTTTGTAGTCTCTCTATCATTTCAGCAGAATCTCTTAGCAAGATTATACCCTCTATATTTCAAGCTCTCCATGCAGCAGCTATGCCAAGATGCTATGTCTACTGTTCGAAAGTATAGCAAACCTGACATTTTTTTAACTTTCGCCTACAATCCACAATGACCTGAAATAACTATTGCTTCACTTCCACATGAAAAACCCACTCACTGTTCGTCCTGACATTGTTACTTCCGTTTTTGCGTTGAAATAAAAAAATTAAAGTTGATAGGTTCAAGCAAAATTGTTTGGTATAAAAAAGATTCAGAGGGAATGTGTTTCATTATTATGGAAGCAAATAACTCTTAAAATGTCTGGTATTATTCATTGAAAATAAATCTGAAAAACATTTATTTGAATGTCTAATGGACTTAGTTTTCAGCATTTGCTGCACAAGCCACTAATAAATATGTATATATATATATATATATATATATATATATATATCGTCTCCCATATGTTTCAACATATTGAAGTAGCAGTTCAAGAACGGTAAGCAGTTAAGAGTAAATATTAAACTGTCCGGTCAGAAAAATACATTTTTATAAAATCATTGCTCTCTGTTATAATGTGCCTTACTGGAAACTAGTCTGTGAAACAAACAACAAACTGTGAGTACAGCATCCTGAAGGATGACGATAGCAATACAGGGTGTTTAAAAATACGGGGCATAATTTCAGGTATGTATTTCCCACATGTAGAAAATCAAAATAGTTCATTACAACATGTGTCTGGAAATGCTTCGTTTCAGAGTTATGGCCTTCACAACATTGAGATTCACCGCAACGTTTTTCTTTCCGCAGGTCGTTGTCATTACAGAAGATGTTCAAAATGTCCACCTCCTGCTTGAATACAGACCTCACATCGATGTCTCATTGACCTGCGAACACGATCCAAACTCCAGGAGTATTGCGTATGTCCTCAGAACATGCCACAATTCGATTCCGAAGGGATTCCAAATCAGGCACCGGAGACGAATAAACCAATGATTTTAAATGGCCCCACAAATAGAAATCGAGAGGGTTCAGATCAGGTGAGCGTGGAGGCCAAGCAATTGGGCCACCTCTACCTATCCATCGATCAGGAAACCTTCGATCCAAGTACCGGCGAGCCGTACGACTGAAGTGAATGTGTTGACGATTGATCAGTAGAGTGTCTTCTAAAACATGAGGTATGGTGTTTTCCAGGAAGTTTGTGTACATAAGTCTGTTTACAAGTACATGGGGCCCAACTAATCGATCACCAATGATACCGGCCCACATGTTGAGGGAGAACCGCACCTGGTGATGAGATGGAACAGTTGCATGTGGGTTTTCATACGCCCATACATGCTGATTGTGGAAATTTGTTATGCCATCTCGTGTGAACTGTGCTTCATCTGTAAATAATACTAAGGCAGGAAAGTTCGGATTTACACCACACTGCTGCAAGAACCACTGACAGAACCTAACTCGTGCAGGGTAATCTGCTGGTGACAGGGCCTGTACACGTTGCAAATGATAAGGATACAATTGATACTCTTTCAACAGTCTCCAGACAGTCGTATGAGGAACATTGACTTGCAACGCTACCCTTCGTGTGCTGATAGGAGGAGTCATGTTCACAGCCTCCAGAATCTCCTCCTATACTTCTGGAGTTGTAGATCTTGGTCTTCCCCTTCCCAAACCAGGAGAGTTAAATTTTCCATAATCGCACAGACGTACAGACGTAATGGAGACGTACAAATGTCTTCCGATCTGGACATTGTCGCTGTGGGTACCTCTCCTGGTACAAACGACGAGCCAGCGCAGCATTGCCGTCCACCTTACCGTACATGAAGTGTATCTCTGCCAGCTCTTGATTTGAATACATGTCGCACAGTCTAACGCCTACACAACACTGAATGTAACCTTCGCCTCGGAATGAACTGTCAAAGTGCCCTCTTAATGTCTCCTTTGACGGCAACGACCTGCGGAAAGAAAAACGTTCCGGTGAATTTCAATGTTGTGAAGGCCATAACTCGGAAATAAAGCATTTCCGGACACATGTTGTAATGAACTATTTTGATTGTCTACATGTGGGAAATACATACCTGAAATTATGCCCCGTATTTTTGAAACACCCTGTATAATTACCAGAAAAAATTATAACATTGAATTAATGTGACTGATGCCGATGCATCATACAAACTTACATTTGAATACAAAAAAAAAAAAAAAAAAAAAAAAAAAAAATAGAATGATGCACTTCAAATTAACACAATTTCAATATAATAAATGCTTACGAATATTGGAAGATCTCTTGTGAGACAGAAGAAGCTACTGGGTTGCCTTGTGAATGACACGCTGATGTAGTAAAGCGTAGGTGAAATCTAGCTTCCTCGTCCGAGTTTTCGGGGCTGAAAACTGTGAGCCCCACATTCGTCGGCCATTTATGTCACTCCGGTATAAACTGTTCCCTGAAGGATTTTTTTAGTTGGTTATTTAACGACGCTGTATCAACTACTAGGTTATTTAACGTCGATGAGATTGGTGATAGCGAGATGGTCTTTGGCGAGATGAGGCCGAGGATTCGCCATAGATTACCTTGCATTCACATTACGGTTGGGGAAAACCTCGGAAAAAACCCAACCACGTAATCAGCCCAAGCGGGGATCGAACTCGCGTCCGAACGAAACTTCAGACCGGCAGGCAAGCGCCTTAACCGACTGAGCTACGCCGGTGGCTCCCTGAAGGATCGTGGTAAATTTTGAGAATAATTTTTCCTTCAGAAATGTTATCTAAATTATGCCTTATATGTAAACAATTAATTATCATCATTATCATGAAACACGGCATAGGTTCGATAGAATTCTCTCAGCTCCATACTCATTGGTAGGTCCGCCCCTCTTCATTTCTTACAATGTCCAGCATTATCTGTTTAACAATTAAATTTGAGAATTTATATAATAATATTAGAAAAAAGAAACAAAAATCATAATTATGTACTTCTTAACATTGTACAGAGCAATAGATATTAAAAAGAAAAATGTTATTTAAACGGCTGTTACAAAATTAACAAAATGAGACTCTGTTAAGAGAGTCACTTATTGGTGACGAGGAAAAGAGCAATAGCTTAATATACAAAATGGTGGTGGAAATATAATAACGTAGTACAACACAAACTCCAAATTCACGTCCATGCTCTACAATAAAGTTGTGTTACTAGGTCTCCAGCGTTATCATATTTGACAAACAGAATTCAGTAGCGTTTGAATCTGGCAGATGTGTTTAGCTAAATATATAAAACGGTCTAAGTTAACATAAAAATGCCAAAACAGGATATATGTTAAATTTGCTACATAGATTCAACTCGTGTGTCACTCTCATCTTTAGATTCTTTCGCGCTTGAAACTTGTGTCGAAGGTTATATATTTGTCTTAATTTTTCACTCGATCCAACGTAGAGGCTTGACTTCCAGAAAGTATAACAGTAAGAAATTCTTTTATCACCAACACAATCGAAGAAGTCATTTTAGTAGTAGCGACTGTCATAATCAAACTCCAACAATAACCAACACTGCAGGTAAATAATTACTTTAACACTACCCTCTTACAGAGGAAGTTGAATGGACGACCACTATCGCTACCATCACCACAAATACTACGACCACCACCACGACTACTACTACAACCACGACCACGACCACTATCGCTACCATCACCACAAATACTACGACCACCACCACGACTACGACCACTACCACTACGACCACTATCGCTACCATCACCACAAATACTACGACCACCACCACGACTACGACTACTACCACCACGAACACGATCGTTACCATTACCACGACGACTACTACAATTACCACCACTACTACTACGACAACGACTACGACCACCACCACGACTACGACACTACCACTATCACAACCATGACTACGACCACCACCACCACTACGACACTACCACTATCACAACTACGACCACTACCACCACGACCACTATCGCTACCATCACCACAAATACTACGACCACGACTACGACTAATACCACCACGACTACGACCACTATCGTTACCATCACCACGACGACTACGACCATTACTACCACTACTACTACCACAACGACTACGACCACCACCACGACTACGACACTACCATTATCACAACCATGACTACGCCTACGACCACCACGACCACTATCGCTACCATCACCACGAGTACTACGACCACCACCACGACTACGACTACGACCACCACGACCACGACCGTTACCATCACCACGACCACGACCGTTACCATCACCACGACCACGACCGTTACCATCACCACGACCACGACCGTTACCATCACCACGACCACGATCGTTACCATCACCACGACTACTACGACCAACAATACTACGACTACGAGCACTACCGCTACCACCGCGACTACGACCACTACCACGACTAATTATACGACCACTACCACTACTACGATTACAACCACTATCACAACTACAACAACGACCACCACCACCTCGACCACACTACGACTACGACAAATACCACTACGACTATGACCACCACCACTACGACGACTACGACCACCATTACCACGATCAAGACTACGACCACTACCACTACGACTACGATCACTACCACCACCACGACTACGACTACTATCACCACCAGTACTACTACTACTACTCCTGCTGCTGCTGCTATAATTGTGTTGCTTCTGATTGCTGCTACAGTTGTCATTACTGCCACCATCGATACTACTACAACTACTACTAATATCCGTCCGAGTGTTCAAGTCGCACCCCGGTTTCCCCCACACGATCTTCTTGCCCCTCTGTAACGACTTTTGGCTGATCAGTCTTACTTATTTTCTGAGAACATTTGCTGTTCGCAATTGAACTTTACTTAATATTATACAACTGCCTAAAATAATTTAAAGGAAAGGATCCCGTTGAGTATGTAACTATCACGTGATTTCCCCCGTTTCGATGACCCTCCGACATAACCATTGGGATGGACAGTACCACCAATACCATAATTACTTCTACTATTAATACCATTGCTACCACCATAACTATTGCTATTGCTATCTTTGCTATTTCCACATTACTGCTACTGCAACCATTTCTATCTCAACAGTACAACTATTATTGCTATTATAGATACCATCACAACTAATACTCCTACATTTGCACTACTACTGCTATCATTGCTATAACTTCACCTACTATTATGACAATCATGGCTACAAATATTGCAACTATTACGCTAGTACTAGTACTACAGTTATTGCCACTGTTACCACAACTAATATATTCTACTAATACCATAGTCAACTACTACTTCTACCATTGCTAAAACTACAGCTACTACTATTGCAATCATTGCTACAAATATCTCAACTATTACTACTAGTACTACTGTTATTGCCACTGTTACCACCACAGCTACTAAATTATATTAATACCACAATTTACTACTGCTTTCATTGCTGCTGCTGCTACTACTACTACTACTACTACTACTACTACTACTACTGCTATTACTGCTGCTGCCGCCGCTGCCACCACCACCACCACCACCACCACCACCACCACCACCACCACTACTACTAATGATGGTAGTGGTGGTATTTACTTACTTATGACTTTTAAGGAATGCGGAGTTTCAGTGCCATCCTCACATAAGCCCGCCATCGGTCCCTATCCTGTGCAAGATTAATCCAGTCTAAATATGGAGGGTAGCTGCAAATACATTGAATAAGCAGTCATGGACAGCCGATGAGAGGTAGTCCTCATGCTGGGGGGTTGGGCGAAGGACTAACAACCAATCACCGTAAAAAAACAGCTTGTTACTAAACCACACAATAAGCCTCGAATTGGGACTGATTCTCTGGCACTAATAGTACATTCAAGTATTATTCCACTTCATCTTAAAGCATAAACATCTTATTTTAGTATATAAGTCCTACTTTCTTACATTACTTAAATTAAATAAACAATTTTTTTTTTGTTTCCCAACTCGTTTTTTGTTTTAGTTAACAGTTTAAATAAGCTGGTATAAACAAAACCCATAATCGAGAGCGCTTTAATATTGTTTTTGTTTTAACCTCATTAACTCGTATGTCATGTGCGGTCGTGTTATAAGCAGAAAACTCTAATTTGAAATAATTAATTACAATATTGTTCTTAAAATCTCATTATACCGAAAAGCATCAATGTATATCAACAATGATTATAAAAGAAGCGAAATGGCATTTTAAATTCTATTTATTACGTGAGTATGACTGTGTTTTTTGTTTTGCCTTTTATTAATTTTGTATTATATTCTATTTTAATGAGAAGATTATTAGAATTATACGGGATTTATCAATACTCTGTTGTAGAATATTAATTAATTTATACTCTGTTATAATTGAACAGCTAATACAGTAGCGTGCAAATTAATCCGAACAACGTAATTGCTTATGCAAAAACACTTAAACGGGATAAAAAAAAAGGATCTAAGACATACCTCAGTAATCTTTGTGGCCTCCCTTGTTCCTAATAAGAGCTCTGAGACGATTTGGCATGGATTCCACTAATTTCCCACAAATATTCTTCATTTCTTCATCGCGAAACCATACACCAATGAGAGCAGAAATCATCTTCTCCTTTGTAGAACAATCCATTTTTTGCATTCTTCTTTTGCAAATTGACCACAAGTCTCAATGGGGTAGATGTCGGATGAGTTGCCTGGCCAGGGGAGTACCTGAATATTCTTCTTGTTGAAGAATTCTGTAGTTTTTCGAGACGTATGGCATGGTGCCAGGTCTTGTTGTAACACACCTCTGCCATCCGGAAATGATTTTTGCAGCTGGGGTACGATTCTGGTTTCGAATAAGTGAAGTACGTATCATACACAGAGTGAACCGTAAGTAATGCCATTGATTTGAAGGGATTACTCTTTTGGATATTTGAAACAAAAAATTTTAATACAATTATACTCATTTTTGTTTCCTTTTTGAGAAAAAAAATAATATGTGCAATATTTCATAACGTATTTTAGGAAAGCAGTTGAATTAATGCTCAGTCAATTTAAATGAGCAGAAAATTTTGATAGTATATGGTTGAAAGAATTTTAGTTTGTACCTTTAAATGTATGTATGTATGTATTTATTTACACTGCAAGTGGGCAAACACCCTGTGACAGCGGTAACATAATTACACACAATAATTGCAATTCATACACAATGTAATCACATTATACTATAAAATAATTACAAAATACATAATAATTACAATTAATAGTAACAACAATAATAATAATAATAATAATAATAATAATAATAATAATAATAACTTTATTAACGAGTGAATCTAATTTTCATTACAACCTTCATATGTATAGGCCCTACATAAGTTTCACATTGTTACTAATAGTCTTTCACTTCACTCTCTTCCCACTCACTGCACTGGCACTATGAAACAATTCATTGATACTTAGAACACATTTCACTGACACTATAAATTATCACTGATCGAAACTATTCACTGCCATTGTAAATCATCACTGACGCACATCGCTTCACTGATAAAACAGTTCAAATAAGACAAACAATTACACAAATTGTGCAGACATTTGATGCCAACAAAATGTAATTTTTAGTTCTCCAAAGCAATGTTAAAGCGTACTGCACTCTGACAAGCTGTAAAGATTATTGTCTCTGGGGGGGGGGGAGAGGGAGAGGAGAGAGAGAGAGAGAGAGAGAGAGAGAGAGAGAGAGAGAGAGAGACCTATACCACAGTATATAGAGTCACGAAGCTTGAGTTGTGAGGGTGCTAGGAACAATAGACCAATAGACTGTGCCTGTACTATTTCGCATTGTCTGTATTGAGGCGATATTAGCGATCCTAGTGGTTAGCAACTTTCTATA
Source organism: Periplaneta americana (assembly GCF_040183065.1). Lineage (NCBI taxonomy): Eukaryota > Metazoa > Arthropoda > Insecta > Blattodea > Blattidae > Periplaneta > Periplaneta americana. The sequence continues at coordinate 43,711,687 of NC_091133.1, forward strand.
GATGCATATTTACTACGTATTGAGCTTCGTGACTATATACTAGACCAGGGCTGGGTCGCAAGAGCGGATTCTACTCTCTCACGGGGAGCCATATGATTTCTCTTCATCCCCTTTCTTCCCCGCCGAACACCGCGCAGCGTTGATTCAGTGACGGATGAATATTAAGTGTCCCCGTTTAGAGTCTGGTTCCGCTCCCGATGCCCAGCCCTGTACTAGACTGTGCCTTTACCCCGAACAACTCGCGTCTGCGGGGGATGGGTGAGACAACAAGATACCTAAACATTACACACAATTGCTTTTAAAGATGGCTCGGGAAATTAGATTTCTTGTCTAAGTTTGCCGGTTACTACTTTAAAAATTAAAGTGAGAGTGAACTTTTTGTAATTATTGCTTGAAGAAAATGCTTGCAGTACGACAAACTGATTTTTTAAATCATTTACTTGTTTTATATAACATAAAACAATATTTTCTTATTGCCTGTGTTCACCGAATATTTATTTAAAATTATATAGAAAGAATTTAAAATTAGGTTCTTAAGTTTGTTCGTTTAACGTAAAATAAACCTATGGTATTTTTATTTTTGCCTTTAGAGTTTTAAAACATTGATTTTTAAAGTGAAATAAACAATATTATTGTTTACGTTCTCTAAACTATTCAATTGCAAATGGAGAAATATTTCTTAAATCTTTCCAATTTAGTTGGAAATAAGCTTATCTTATCCTCTGTGTTCGCTGAACATTTAATTAATATTAGATTGAAGAATTTACTTTATATTTTCCAATATTTTGTTCAACGTTATACGGACAGTGTTAATTCTACGTTCTCTAACACACTTTCATTATCCTTTACCAGCAGACAACTGCGTTATCATCAACACGAATCAAGTCCTCTTGTAGATCTAACTTTTGTCCCCCTAACACAGGCATGTCAATTGATGCCCACAGGAGCAAGCGCGCACTTTAGAGCCCAGGAGAGCCTGAGCGCGGAAAGGAAAGAGACAGACGAAAGAGGTGGTATATGCCGCTTGGTCGAGCTATATTCAGGGATGGCCAGCACTGATTCAATAGATAAAGGGAAGATAACTTATTAAAACTGTACCCATGTTAATTTTTAGATTTGCCTGAGAAGTATAAGTGCATTATAAGAATATAAGTTTTAACATTTTTCACAAGTTTGATTTTTTTATTTCAAAAGAAATATTTTCTCAACTTTTGGTATAGAAATGTGAAATTTTCAGCTATAGGCCTATTTATTTAGTAGCTTTACAGGATGTTTTCGTAAATCTAATATACCATATATACGTATTACTGAAGATAGTGTATTGAAAATTTTGAAAATATTTGCATGGAAATTGTTTGCAAGGAAATTAATTAACAAAGCAACTACTGTTACATCATAAGCAAAAGATACGTGCCCATGTGTTGTAAAAATGTCAGCTCTATAGCTTCAGCAGATTTCGAGAAAATAATAATTTAATATTCTGATGATAAGATGTTGCTCACAAATATCACCTTAAAAGCATAATGCGATAAGAGTTTTGTTATATAATATTAGTTACACATAAAACAGGTACAGTACCTAGGTAACTTTGCTTTGTACTGTAATATTGTTTTGATTAGGTTATTGATTACTTTTGTAAAGCTAAAGATACCATCAATATAAATTCCAACTTATCATGTCATACTCAATGTCTTTCTTTGGAATATCACTTTCTTTATGAATGATGTGTTACATCCACTTAATACAGTGTAGGCCTAATATTATACTACTATGGAATTTAAGTGAATATTCCTTCTTAACTCTCTATTATGTTATTAAGATTTAAAACACAAGTGCAATATAAAGAAATTGGTATTAGTACTTTTGTTTTATAGACTATATAGATAATATTAAACAGAAAGAAGTCATATAAAAATAACAACATAAAATTTCACGTTCCGTTTGAAGTTTGTGCACCACTGTTTTCTTAATCCAACGGGTTGCTTATTCATGTACACAACCCTTCCTCTTTCCATACTTAGCGCTTGCTGTCCATGTACGACGTCAAGGTCAGAAAAATGCGCTTGCTTTGACATCACTGCCCTAACAGCTTGTATTCTTGTCACACTATATAATATTCCGATAAAGAGTCCACATTCCATGTAGTTTCAGGGATTCAGTGGTTGAGGATGCTTATATTACAGTTTTGAGTAACAAACTGTTTTGTTAGGTTTAAATAAATAATTTTTCTGGGGAATTCCGGCTCTTGCCAATGTTGGTTAGACATTTCAGTTCATTCTTAAGTCATACAGCTGACACTTTATAATACGCCTATTTCCCTATGAATAAATTCTCTTACTCACAATTTTATTATTGAGGGATTTCGCAAACTCATAACTGGAGATATTAAATTTTTTTGTTCACCACAAGTGAGAATTATTACAAAAACCTTTTTTTTTTGTTCCTTTATTTCCCTCTTTTTTTTCCTTTGTTTCACTCTTTCTTTCATTCTATAGGCCTATATTATTAAACCTTTTCTTACAGACTCACAATTCAATGTGCCATAGTGGGGATTTTGTTTCGTGTGATGAAATCTTTACAGGTTCACAATGCAAGTCATTATGTTCCCGTCGTCAGCACGGTACAGTACGATTACTTAGTCCTGACATTCGACGGAGATGTGTGGCTGGGTCAGGCGAGTCCATTTAGATACAGCAAGGAGTGTATGGGTTAGTTACTCGCTTGCCTTCGGAGCGATCGGATGTCATGCGTGCGGTAGAGTGGTGTGTTTCCAGTACAGTTAAGCTGTACTGCATTCCTTTACCGACCGCTTGCCCTTATCTCAACTCCGGAGCTCTCCCCAATAATCCTATTACTTCCCCTCTTTCACGTCGCTGAGCTATCAGGACTAAATAATCGGTCTTCACAGGGCCACCGATGAGTCAAGGCATGACAGCACATAACAACGGAAGGACATTCGGTGCATGGGCAAAAAATAAATTTTTTCTATTACTTACGTAGAGAATCGAACTGCGGATCGCTTGTTTGGGAAACGCATGTGCTGTCCATATATTCAATGCGTCAGCTACACTATTTCACAACCATATGTTATAAAACATTCCTGAATGGTGCTAAAGATAACACATCCGTAAATTGCGAAACAGAGATGTATATAAGCTCAAGGTCATAGACATTGATAGGAATTAATTCATCACTGAATCTTAAAGGAGGACAGACAGAAAGAAAGAGACAAAGAAAGGAAGAAAGGACTAAACACCTCACGTAAAAAGTATCGAAAATGTAAATATCCTCTTCCCGTATGTATCTGTCGCTCTCGACAATTCCATGCATCGAGAGTACCGAGTTATCGAAAATATCGAAGATCTTATCTCACATACTTTATTAATTTTATCCGCTAAAGTAACACCAAAAGACACTAGATATATATCAGAATAATCGCTGAATTGGCAACATTGGATCTCACATAATTGAAATGGCGTTTTCGAGTTACGTCAAATTTACGAGGAGTGGATAGATATTGGTGACTGTACGATTAAAGAATTTCAGTACAAAACTTTAGTTCAATATTTTTAGACCTTTAGTGTTCAGAGTGTAATAAACATTTCCATGGTTATACAATCTATCATTCTGAATTGAGGGGCTGGGTGCAAGAAGGGCATTTTAGAGGATGTGCCCTTTTTGAATAAAACGCTTTATTGTGTTCTCTGACCTGCTATGCACATGATCACCAAGTTGTAGTCCAATATTGTGATCATAGAGGTCAGTATTACCCAAAATATAAAGGCGTGCATAGGTAACATTATTACGGTTTGAATTTTCAACATCAATTTTCTCAAAACTTGCATTTGAGAGAAGTGCCTTTCTTGCACCCAACCCCTCAATTGAGAAATATGAAAGACAACTAACTGAGGCGTTAGCCGGAAAAAGGGCCCATAAGCAAAAGTCACGTTTCGAGAAAACATAGATTGAAAGATTTATTTTTATGTAATTGCGATTTGAATGCACTTCTATCAAAATAACAATTATTTGCATACTGTTACAATAATATCTGTCTAGAAGTTTTTGTTAAATAATATATATAACTACGCAAGGGCGCATGGGTTCATTCAATTAGCTACCCTATCCTCTGTTTACAAGATACTGAAACGAAACTATGTAAGAAAGTAGATTTTAAAACGGAGAGTCGAATTAAACATTGCTTCGAGAAAGGGCCTATAAACCTATGCGTCCATTTTCCGGCTACCGCCTAAATTAGTTTCGTATCCTAGTGCAAAAGAAAGGCCGTAACTGAATCCTGTTTTGTCACTTTGCTAAATGTACCGCCCGGGTTCGAATCCCGGTCGGGGCAAGTTACCTGGTTGAGGGTTTTTCCGGGGTTTTCCCTCAACCCAATACGAGCAAATGCCGGGTAACTTTCGGTGCTGGACCCCGGACTCATTTCACCGGCATTATCACCTTCATTTCATTCAGACTCTAAATAACCTAGATGTTGATACTGCGTCGTAAAATAACCCAATAAAATAAAAAAAAAATAAATGTACCTCAACCTTCAGGTGCACATTAGGCCTACTTGCTACAATATTTTAAGTTATCAAGTAATGTATATTGTAAATTCTAACGCAAAATTTAATTAAATATTTCACACTTAGTGAAATAGAAATAGTATTGAATTTTGATTAACAAGTTTTGTCATTCTTTTCAATCCTTATACATTTTTTTCTCGTGTTTTATGTGTGATAATCTTAAAGCCGTAGATCTAATTTGTAGAACACAGGCTGCAGAAAATACAGTAAAAATTTCATGCAAATTGATTCAGTATTTTCACAGAAAAATGCACATAAGTTTGAAAAATATCAACTACAGTAAACTTCAGTACAGTACTGTATCCATTTACGACGAAAAATAAAATCCATATACGATCCGTATACACCAAATCATATGACTCTACAAGGTTTGCTGCTTGCACAATTTTAAAAGCATTGGAGTCACATTTCACGAAGACAACAGATAAAGGAACGTGAAAGTAACATAATGTTTAGCTCGTCATTTTGAAAGGAAGAGATTTATCTTCAGAAAAAATTACCGTTCTATTTTTAGGAACTGCTACAACAATGAAGGAGAAACACTATAGGGAATCGTAACTGATTCCTGCTCCTCGTTCCAGTTATGTTTCATTTCTGCTAACTGCGTCCAGAACAAAACGATGTTTTGAAGTATACTACTGATCAGTCACTCTGTCTCGAGAGGGTTTAGCTCTGCAGACAAGCGATTCATCTCTTGCAGAACACTGGAGACTGCACCATAGGGAGAGGGACGAGGGCGGGTGTGCGTGGCAGTGGTGCATTGTGGGAGGGAGGCAATCTTGAGCGAGCTCGTGTAATATCGCGAGACTATAAAGAATGTCAAAATTTGAACAACAGATTGGACAAGTCCCAATGTAGGGGACGTCCGATTTATGTAGTAATGTGCTGGTCGTATTCCACTGTCTCATAACAGATTGCGTGGCAATGCCAAAATTATTCATCTAGGTATATTCACAGAACGCTCAATCCAATTTTACATTTTTATACGGAATTATACTATTTTGTCGTTCCTGAAGCTATGAATAGCGGACTACTAATAATTCTGGTCCTCGGATAGAATTTTTTTTAAATTTCGCCTTTAAAATTAAAAGCTAAATCCCCCTTGAAAGCTTGTGCGTAGGTAATTAGACAAAGATACATAGCTTATTGTGTTCTGTGAAGGGCAAAGGCCTCCTGCTAGAGGGAAGGCTCTAACTTTTCTAACGGCGCAAGCTAATCTGCGTTAGGAGTTGTACTTGATTTTGTATTTAACTTACTTTTTTGTAGTGAGCTTTTTGTTCATAGCAGTGTCTGATTGTATTTGTATTCTTTTATTTTTCACACACTGTTCAGATGACTCGATGTGTTTTCATTCATTCTTGCTGCTAGGGACCATTGTGGGCATGCTCTCTCCTTGAAGTCCGTCCATCTGCACCGAGTTTTGCCCTGAAGCGATTTGCCTGGACGAGGGTCTCACATGGTAGTCTTGTAAGTCCATCCGTCGTCCCTCAATCTGGCGTCGTGGCCTTCTCATTTCATTTTGTTCTGATGACTAGTAGTGTGATGTCCGTTGTTTATGATAATTGGTGCAGCGTCACATTTTTTATTTTCTATTTCTCAGACATAACACTTAGGAAGTCCACACCTGTGGAGTAACGGTTAGCGTGTATGGCCGCGAAACCAGGTGGCCCGGGTTCGAATCCCGGTCGGGGCAAGTTAGCAAGTTACCTGGTTGAGGTTTTTTCCGGAGTTTTCCCTCAACCCAATTTGAGCAAATGTTGGATAACTTTTGGTGCTGGACCCCGAACTCATTTCACCGGCATTATCACCTTAATCTCATTCAGACGCTAAGTAACCTAAGATGTTGATACAGCGTCGTAAAATAACCTACTAAAAATAAAAAAAAAAAACACCTAGGATCTTGCGTTGCATTTTTCGTTGACATATTTGGGTTGAGTTCTTCTGTTTTTCGGTTAGTGACTGTTTGACAGCCATAGAGTAATACGAGGAACACATAAGTCTCCAGTGCTTCAAATTTGATTCTCCTGCTTAGTGTTTTGTCTAGTAATATAAATTGAAGGGCCCAAAATGCTTTCCAAGTTAGAGAGATTCGTCTTTTTATTTCATTCTTCATTCTGTCCTTGAAGGAAATTTGTTTTCTTAGTTGTTAAAGATGAACGACGATCGAGAAAACGAGACTAACGGCGCCCGCAAAGCCGAAAACCCACGCGACAGTGTTGTGTTACATCGCGTCCTTGATGTAAAGACTGCTGTGAGTGTTTCGAGATGCCGAGACTCGATATTGATCATCTCCCGAAGTCCCGAAGTCAGCAGTTGTTTATACGTGACTGAACTTTTATCTACTTTGGCAACTGTTTATATGTATAAACAATCAAGTAGCCTATTTTAAACATCATCTCTACCTTTCAGTGTATAATAATCCGTTCCTCAGTCTTTATTTAATTACTAGGTCCTTATTAAAAGGCTAAGAATTTTCTTTTCATATGTTTAAGATCAAGCGCGCAATCTCAAGTAAAAAGATATTAGTGTCATGTTTTGTTTCTTAGAAATGTAAATTTATTTGAGAAATTTTTTTTATTTATATAACCGTAGCTTTATCATACAGGCCTAATAGAACCAGAACATTTTGATAACTGAGATATTGTTCTGTTTTGTCTTTTTATTTCATTTAAACATTTGTCATTTATTTCAATGATGTATGTTATTCAAAGTTACGAAATTCTTCCATGCCGACCAAATGCTATTTTGAGAATGTCGAGCGAGAGTCGAAGCGCACGAAAATGAAGAGCCGAGACTCGAAAGACAAAAGCAACGAACACAGCGAGCGAGAGCGGAAGTTAGTTTTGTTCATCTCTACTATTTACGTGTACTAGAGTTGAACAACGATCGAGAAAGTTGTGAATACCAGTATGCGTAGAATGTAAATAATTTTTTTATTCTATTTTAATTATCTACTGATAACTTTATTCAACGTTTTTTACTTTTTAACGTTAACGTTCATTTGAGAAAGTTGTTGGAAGTGATTAAATTTGTATTCCTTGTTAATATAATTAAAATGGTAGTAAAAATTTAAAAAAATATATATTTTTACAATTCCTGTGTTAATACTGAGTCCCGTCCTAAAAATTTTATATGTCCTCTCTTGAGACTTCTTAAGAAAACGTTGTTTAAATTATCAAACTCAACATTGCTGAGACTGGGTGTGCCTGAGTCTCTTGAAAATATTATCCAATAAATCCAAAGTCGTTAAATGCATTAATTCATACTGAAAGCTGTTAATAGGAAGCTATTAATTCTCTATATATGAATCCTTTAGAAATATAGGAGACCGGTCCACGTCTGTGGAGTAATGGTTAGCGCGACTGGCCGCGAAACCAGGTGGCCCGGTTTCGAATCCCGGTCGGGGCAAGTTACGTGGTTGAGGTTTTTTCGGGGTTTTCCCTCAATCCAATATGATCTGGAACCTGGACTCATTTCATCGGCATTATCACCATCATATCATCCAGAAGCTAAATAACCTAAGATGTTGATAAAGCGTCGTAAAATAACCTACTAAAATAAATAAATAAATATATAGGAGGCCTGTAACAATTTTCATTACAACGAATTTATTCATCAGTGTAAGTAATTGTAACAGTTGGGATGCAACCATATTGTTTTACAAAACATACTGACCAGATATCGTATCTTTTCCATTACAAATATAACATAAATAGTAGACATAGTCAATGTAATATATATATATATATATATATATATATGGTTTATGTAAAATTAATTACAATAAATTGATTAATCAGTGCAAGTAATTATGATAGTTCTGACGCAACCACACAGTTTTTCCAAAGCAGACTGGTTAGAAGTAAATTCTTCTCCATTTTGAATATAACATAAGTAATAACTTTAAACGGTGCAAAATAATCTATGGAATTCGAAATAACCCTGTGTGTAATCAGAAATTACACAATATTTCAGTGAAATGTCAATACTTCGGTCACATTTCCATATTTGTTCACATATGCTTGGCTCGTGAGCTCGAAAACTTGATCATTTAACCAGTATTGGTGGAAGTATAACGTGGGTGGCAAATGACAGGCGGTTTTTGCCCGGAGTCCTGTATTAGGGAAAGGATTGTTTTACGACCATAAACGTAGGACACGGAATCCCCAACTTTACTTCTTTCCCAGAAGAAACCGTGATAAAAATTATTTTTCTCCCTAAGTCTATCGCAGTATTCATATTTAAATCCGTGAGTCTCGGGCCCAACGGCTTGTAATCTTCAAGATCATTGAAGGCGACTATTTACAAGTGTGCACATTAAAAATACATTATTCTCTTATGAAGAATTTAATTTAATTTCAAATTTTGCATTTGATAATTTATTCTTTAATATATACATTCCTTACATTTCTGTAATTTTTCTCACGACTTTTCTCATATCATACGAAGGTTTCGGATTCCAACTATTCACTCGACCCTTCGCATTTATCATCTTCTTTCGTATAAGCCTTTGGAGAGTAAATCTTATTGTCATATTTCAACAGAAGTTCACATTATCCTTCGACATCTTTATTGGCGGTCCCAAATGGCAATCTCTCTACACTGCAGAATTCCTGTCTACAGAGGAAAATTCAGTTTCTTATAAAGAAGAAAATTAAGTTTCTTATAAAAAGATCTGAAAACTATTTTTTTAGTCCTAGACGACAGACGTAATTATGTGTCAATATACAGAGTGTAAGTCTAAATAAACCGTGTTTCTTGTGTAATATATGAAATAACACGTTATTGGTTTCAATGTATCTTAGAAACAGTAATACGATAATGAATATCTAGAGAGATATTAGCCTGCGTATTTAGATATTATTGTGTATTTGTGACATTCAGGTGTTTGTAAAAAAAAAGTTGACAAAACCGTACAAATACCTATTTATTTTTTCATCGTTTTTAACTATGAAAATGAACTCTAAAATATCCACAATTAGTCAAGTATTAAGATATTTTCTGACAAAAGCAATGGCTGAATATCTACAGTATATGTTAATCTAGAAGTAGCAGTATATGTTATTTACTGTAGCGTAGCAATAAATAATAAACTCTTAAAACTGGATTGCCAGAGTGAACTGTATCCTATATCTTTTCGGAAAAAGTTAACCTTTTTTTTTAACTCTCATTAATTTCGTGAAAATCATTTCAACTTAGACGTCGGAAAATAAAGTTAACTCCTGGAAATATGTTCGATTTCTTAAAAAAGGTATTGATTTCGGAAGCATTTAAAGATACAGTTCAGATGGAATCATGTATATTCCCGTTGTTTGGAAATAATGCAAGAAGAATTTATTGGGTTTTAAATTTATCGTATAAGTTAACTGTTGCAGGTGCATGTTAAAACTAATTGAATATATATTTGGATTTCTGAAAGGGCAGACATCTACATCTGACAGAGACCTAAAACATTTTGATGAGAAGTGATCCAACTGTTATACTAGTTCATTACTTATTGTTAGAGACTAACGCTATCGCTGCATTTCAGTTTATTACCGCTCAGATGTGTCAACCATGTGCAGAAACATCTACTGTCGTATATAGGGTATAAATAAATTCACATGGATAATAATCTCAACTGGGACATGCAAATCACAGAAACCTGCAGAAAAGTATATTCTATTATCCATGTGCTAAAAAGTATAAATGCTCATCTTCCCTCTTACTCAAAAAAAGTCCCTTGTGCAGACGCTTGTATTTCCCTATTTTGACTATGCTGAAATTTTATTGACTGACCTTTCCAGCGACAACAAAACGAAACTCCAACGTACTCATAATCTGTGTGTACGTTTTGTAAGCAATGTTCGTAAATATGATTATATTACCCCATCCCTGGAAACAATAGGTTGGCTTAAACTAAATAAGAAAAGAAATTTACATTCACTTCTCCTTCTCTTCGAAATCTTGAACTCTTCTATTCCTTAGTACCTGTCGTTCGCTTCACTTACCTTTCTTCCCACCACAATCTGAACACACGCTCTCGCCTTGAAACAATACCAACAATACCATCCCATCGCACCTCCTCATACTCATCCTCTTTCACAATAGCCCTGCCAAGACTCTGGAATTCGTTACCTGCTAGCATCAGGGACTGTCGAAATAAAATTGAATTCAAACGCAAACTTACTAGGCACTTGGTCAGTAATTGAGACTCGTTCAGACATGGTTTCTTGTAAATAGTTATCTTAATCTATCACAAAATATTTTAATATCCGGTAATTTCATCACTATAGAATTTTGATATTCTAGGTTTAATTTGTAATTCAGTAAATACAAAACTATTCTTTGTTCTTAACTTCTATGATAAAATGGCTAGCTTTCATTAATCAGGTAATCTTGTCGTACTTCAATTTTTATTGTAATTGTAATTGTAAATTTAATATGAATTGAAATTTTATTGTTCATAATATAGTTGTAATCCCCTGGTAGAGGAGCAGAGAAGGCCTGGTAGCCTTATCTCTACCAGGTTAAATAAATAAATACTAATACTAAATTATGGTTTATTTAACGACGATCGCAACTGCCGAGGTCATATCAGCGTCGCTGGTGTGCCGGAATTTTGTGCCGCAGGAGTTCTTTTAAATGCTACTAAATCTAGTTACATGAGCCTGTCGCATTTAAGCACATTTAAATGACATCAACCTGGGCCGGGATCGAACCCGCAACCTCGGCCACAGAAGGCCAGCGTTATACCAACTGCGCCACTTAGGGCAACTATGCTGTCGTGAGAATGAACAACATGGCTCTTGAAAATTGGAGAAAAATAGTTATTACTTGAGTTGAAAAATATGTTACTTTTGTTGATTATAAATAGTAATATAATTATTATATTTATTCATTATTAATTGATTAGCTTATATTTATTTAGTGTTTATTATAACCCAAATATGTTAGTTTATTACATACTTACCTCTAAAATATAAGTGCAAAGTAACTTTACTTATTGTAGCCTAATACATAAAGTGTAAGTTCACAAAATAAATTTAATTTGTCTATAAAATATATGTCAGAAATAGAAATTACTCTTTTCGCACTTCTCTTCACTATTTCCGAAATTGAACTGATCTTTTCTAATTTACCTTTTATGAAACTGAAATTAATTTTGTGAAATTGAAACAACCTTTTCAGAAAATGAATTTTGAATGGTTTTAACAGCAGAAGAGACCAAGAAGTTTATGAAAAATAGTACACGATGAAATGTATTGAATAGTTAAACACTTAATTACCTCTAAAAATGGAGTTCAAAGTATTGCTGGCCTGTTTGTACGAAAAATTAAGAGGTATAAGGTAGTTTATTTTTCATGTTAGGCCTACATTTGAATTCACTAGGTCTTGACAGTCTGGTATCACAGACAGCAAGTATTTTCACACAATGTTCAATTATCGGTTATTTAACTACGTTGTATCAATTACGACGTTATTTAGCGTCGGTGGGATTGGTGATAGCGAATTTGTGTTTGTTGAAATGAATCATAGTCTTCGTCAAGAGATTATCTGAAATTCGCCTTACAGTTACAAATACCTCGGAGAAGTCCACTAAAAACAAGTCCAGTCATTTTAATCCACTTCCCAGAGCACCCTCGGGTCACGAGTCCAACACACAACAGTATGAGTACGTCTATGGTTTTACGCTGTAAAGTAATAGAGAATGGTTGTGGATTTTTCTTATTCAAAAGTATTTTCCGATGTTAACACCGAAATAAATCTCTGAAGAAGCATTGTTGAGCATAAAATATATTTAACAGTCAATATGATTTATTTTATCTGTAGTAATGTCACGAGAGGTCTGAGATTCGCCGATAAATCCACGAGCGAAGCGAGTGGATTTATCTGGGAAATCTCGGACCTCGAGTGGCATTTATTAGGACTATTTCGTGAATAAAATAAAAATGTAAATAATATATCCCTAAAATTCGATCACAAAATGTTAACAATTGTTTATTAACGAATACTTAACCTATTCAGACATTGTGAAGTTGAAATACTCGTAGATGAATATCGATTACTGCAATAAAGAAATTCGATGTTATTATTCAGTAATGCCAATTGCGAAATACAGGTTTAACAATGTTAATTACATGTACTGCACTTTTCTCTTATTATTATAACATAAATACATTATTTTTCATTATCTGATGAAATCATAATTTAATTTAACAGTAACAGTGGGGACAGCTATATACCAATGCTTATGTATTCTCAGCGAGACATGTTGCTACACAGTGAAGCCATCTCTGTATAGATAGGCCTAATTAAAACACGAATTTTATTACGCCATACGGAAGGCAGTTTGATCAAAAGACCTTGTTATTACTATGCAAGGTCATTGGGTTTGATATGCGATGATAGGTTATGTTACCTGTGGAAGCAGGACCAATCTCAGCTGTGTCTTATTTCGACCGTTACAATCAGTGCTACACGAAAGCATTTTTTATAGCTCGACAAACGCATTCTCGCTGTGGTGTGTAACGGAACTAAAGCTGCATCCACACAGTTCAATATTCCAATCGCGTATGCGTGCAATCTGGGAAGAATATTGAAAGAATAAAGTTTAAAAGGTACGTTCAATTAAGATGCATGAAGATTTTGTGTCTACATGGTGCGCCGTTTTGAACGTCGTGTTCACTGCGTCAATATATTAATTAATATTAAATATCAATCTTGCATTCATTGCTTTAAAGTTGAAATAAAAGTTTAACCGTGTAGTTGCATCTTAATGTATTTATGATCATCAATTTACGGGGAAACAGTTGGCGGCAACGACTAAACAAAAGAACGACCATGCGATAAATTAATAGCGATAAATCTAGCTGCAAAAATTATGGCAAAGTCTGACTGTGATTGGTTGGAATTCAAAATTTCATTACACTTCATTGGTCTAAAATGGAATGACGTCATATAAACGAAATAGTCAAAGTAATTATATAATGACGATAACGTTATCGTTATACGAGGGAGAGATTATATAAGTTATCTGTGAAATTGATACAGATATAAGTTTAGGGAGTTCTCTAACGGTCAACAGATTGAGAGCTCGACCTAACATTTTAGATTCGTTTCTTATGAGGGAACGGATCTTTAAGTGCTAAAAGCTAAAATTCATAAGTACTATACCTGAGTGGATATGATGTCGTTTACAACCGTTTTAACTTATTCACAACAGTCTGAAATCTATCAGAGAAGAGCTGACTTACATTCACTGGATACTGAATCTATTAATGAAGCGCGTTTGCCGTTTGTGAATTACGGCTGAGACTATTCATTTGAACTTGCGTTAAACACCGCTTACTGAAACCATCCAAAAATCTACGTCAGTGGATACTCTAGCCAATTGTAGGGGATGGCATTAACTTATTAAGTTAAACAGCGAACTAGGAGTTGCATCATTCGCTACAATTGACTAAAGTTTTCAAATTCAATGATGTTATTTATACCAGAGAGGGGTTATTGCTTGCTAGTATCTAACTATAACAAGTAGAACTATTGGCTTCTAGCACGTACAAATTTGCTTCCACTTCTTATACTAGCTGCCCTGATCTGCTGACAGCTCTGTACCGTAACTTTACACAGATTCTCACTGTAAACCGGATTCTATTAATGCCGCTTAGTTCTTTAGTCGTATTCGCAACGAAACTATGTCTTCAAACCCCACCCCTACGTTCACGAGCGGCTTGACTTGCCTATATTGTGTATTCCAGTTTTCAGTGGTGTTTATGTTAGAGTAGCAACTGCGCAGTCATCGTAAATTAGAACATTTATGACGTATGCCAACATTACAGGATAAATATTTAAACTATCTTATTATTATTATTATTATTATTATTATTATTATTATTATTATTATTATTATTTCTTGTAAATGTTTACTATTATCTTATTATTACATATCCAACTTTCATTATTTACTTTTACTTTCATTATTTCCTTATTTACTTTTATGTTGTTTTGCGGTCTAGATATTAAAGTACTACTAGTAACTACTGTCTATGTATTGTGGGTCCCTATCACCACGGCATGGCGCGTCCTCAGGTTGCGGATAGAGGAGACGGCCTCCAGATATGGAGGGTAGCTGCGAATATATTGAATAAGCAGTCGTGGACAGCCGATATGGGGTGGTCCTCCAGCTTGGGGGTTGGGCGAAGGGCTAAAACCCATCACCGTAAAAAACAGCTTGTTATGAACCCTTCAAAAAAAAATTATAAGCCTCGGAAAGGGACTGATTCTCTGGCACGACCACAGCAAGGGCTCAGGAGGAAATTAAACGCAGAATAAATATGGAAAATGCCTGTTATTATTCGGTTGAGAAGCTTTTGTCATCTAGTCTGCTGTCAAAAAATCTGAAAGTTAGAATTTATAAAACAGTTATATTACAGGTTGTTCTATATGGTTGTGAAGCTTGGATTCTCACTTTGAGAGAGGAACAGAGATTAAGGGTGTTTGAGAATAAGGTTCTTAGGAAAATATTTGGGGCTAAGAGAGATGAAGTTACAGGAGAATGGAGAAAGTTACACAACGCAGAGCTGCACGCATTGTATTCATCACCTGACATAATTAGAAACATTAAATCCAAACGCTTGAGATGGGCAGGGCATGTAGCACGTATGGGCGAATCCAGAAATGCATATAGAGTATTAGTTGAGAGGCCGGCGGGAAAAAGACCTTAGGGGAGGCCGAGACGTAGATGGGAAGATAATATTAAAATGGATTTGAGGGAGGTGGGATATGATGGTAGAGACTGGATTAATCTTGTTCAGGATAGGGATCAATGGCGGGCTTATGTGAGGGCTGCAATGAACCTCCGGGTTCCTTAAAAGCCAATAAGTAAGTAAGTACTTGTAACTACTGTAAGGCTATTGTATTCAAAATTAGAATTAGTCTGGCTGGGCAGAAGAGAAGGCCTACTGGTCTTAGCTCTGCCAGATTAAATAAATAATAATCATTATTAATTATAATGTGCTGAAACGTTTGACCTTACACTCTTAATATAAATTTACCATCTGTTAAAAAGATTTCTAGACACGCTGGATTTCGTACTGTCGAAGAATTAAACTCCAGGCACATTTATGAACGACTGTTATCTTGTAAGTCTTTAGTTTTAAGTTTAATTGCTTCCCAAGTTGATTCTTCGGATACATCTGCCTATTGAGCCAACAATTTTTTTAACAATTTCGCGGGGGAACTGTTTTCTAGTCTATAGCCTATATCATCAAGTTTTTCTTGAATTAGAACGCCATTTATATGCCTTGATATTTATTTAAAAATCAGTCTGTTTCTCTCACCTCTTTTACTAATTCCTGAATTATTGTTAAATTAGATGGTTATTGAATGCCCGAATATTTCCGTAGAAATATAGCATGACACATTTTTGTACGATTTCTTAGTAATACACGTATAATTAATGAAGATTCCCTGTTGTAATAAGTACTGCATTGCCAAGAAATGAACGGAACTGGAACTACAATGAATGGAAGTCAGCTGTATACTAATATACAAACTTTAACGTCCCTTCAGCCTGTATTATCTTTCCGTACTACGTAACACAGTACCTTCTCACGCTCGATCTTGGGGAAACGTACATACTATTTCCTGAGAACTCGCGTTCAATCTGTGACAGTGAAAGTCCTACTGCGTTTATCTGAGCGAAACCTGTGAAGTTTCTGATCTTCTGTAAGGTCTTTCCTATTGTAAATAAATGAGAATGCCGTCAATAGCCATAGTATACAAAAGGTTCTGCCTAAATTTCAAAATTAGTTTCGAAAATGGTAGAGGACTGAGATGTATGAAGTTGTCAGGAAAGGTCGAATTCCATATTCAGGAGATCACACTGGGAAATGATGATAGCTGTGGTTCATATGAAAATAAATAGGAGAGTAATTTGAAAATTAATTAATACTTCGCTAACACTTTTCAAAAAAATAACACGATGATTCACTTAATAAATGTGATGGCAGTAGCAAATGAATTGGTAGTTTCAATTAATATTTGGAATTAAATTCAGTTTCCACCAACTTAATTATAGACGATATTAGAAATAAAAATTAACTATACGTTGATATTACACGTATAATTAAATTAAACTGATGGAAATAACGAAATTGAACACAGAGTTTGTTTAATGATAAACATAATATAATCTCTAGCAGTGATATAATTCAACCTGACCTTAAAAAATGTAATTACAACAAAAAATCCGAATTTGTTAAGGGAAAACAGAGCTTGCACTGTAGTTTTTTTAATGTATTTTCAGCTCAAATGGAAGGTCTTGCTTAATAACTGGAGAATACTCCAGTACTGTGTGACGTTGAAAGACACTTAATGGTCGTTGTTGATGACGTACTGAAGATAGGTAGTAAAATAATGAGATATACAGCCCAAAAAAATTAGCGGAACAGGTTTTTGTCTGCTGTAAATTCTTGGTATAATGATACCATAGTCTAGTATATACAGTCATGAAGATCAATACGTAGTAAATATGCATCCATAGGTAGTTGCTAACCACTAGGATCGCTAATATCGCCTCATTACATACAATGTGAAATAGTACCGGCACAGTCTATTATTCCTGGCACCCTCACAACTCAAGCTTCGTGACTATATTTACTAGACTTTGATGATACCATTATTTGCGTTTATATCGTTTCTATCCAGGAAACCTGACATTTGATTTTCATCTTCATCGCAGCCCAAGGAAATCGTATAGTAATCCATCCATGCTGAAAACCATTATGATTTAGCTTGATATTCTCAGTTTGACTATGGGCGTTTTAAAACATATCGGAGACTATGGTCATTGTTGTGGTCTAATTCAGATATTATTGCAAAGAAGCTACAAAATGGCTGATATCAGAGAGTTGAAGTAGCACGACCTCATTCAGCAGGGATGGACTTACCGTCAGATTGCCAGTGACCTCCATTAATTACTCTGTGTCAGTTGTGTATAGAGCTGTCAAGCATTAAGGGAGTCAGGACAGTACTGTGCTCCAAACATGAGAAAGTCTTTGCGGAATGAAACGGAGTGGGGTAATGCTGTGAATGAATGTTGATGTCATAAGGTACACACATGGGTACTCGTATCTCTATTGGCTCAGTCTCACAGCACAAACAATAACATTGTTACACACATAAAGTATTTATATTAGGAATATGTATGATAAGAACTTTCGTGTGTTAAATTTTAACTTACCTTGTTAACATGTTTCGACCTATTTTCGGTCATATATTTATACTACATATTTACCACATATTTATACTACCCTAGTTACAAAATTAGATCACTGTTAATCTCCTGGTCTTTTAATTCCTCTATACAGGAAATAACATATGCAGGAGAGCGCATGGTTTTTAAACTGACGTTATAACGATAATATTATCTACTTCGCTCCAATAGATGACGCAATAGTAAGCACATTCCTTTCACGGTTGATCTCCTGGTTGAAGAAAAGTACGAAAGGAGATGTAGGAAAGGATGTAAACGAAAGAAAACTCGAAATCAAGACAGATTTTAGTTCTTTCTGCTCTGCATCGGCGTACATCCACTGCTCGTGACCTGCAAAACTGCTTCAAGTTAGTACATGGAATAGCAGTGAGTGACCAGACGGTCAGGAATAGATTGCGGGAGGTTAATTTGAGAGCTCGGAGATCTCTACGTGCCCCTCGTTTGGAGATTCATCATAAGCGAGCAAGGTTAAGATTCGCTCTGGAACATGTAAATTTGCAACTTCGACTTGGAGGAAAGTACTGTTCTCCCTGACGTCCTGTGATGAACGATTACGTGTCTGGAGACATCGTGGAGAGCGTCTCGATGAACCTAACATTCTCGAAATTGACAGATTTGGTGGAGGCTCAATCACGGTCTCAGTCGACATCAGCTTAGAAACGAAATCTGCCCTGACTATAGTTCCTGGCCGGCTAAATGCAATTATGTTGAGAATATATTGCGACAATATGTTCTGCCTGTAATGGAACATACGAGTGCTGGATTTTTTGTCGATGCATGACAACGCGAGAGCCGACATTGTGCCGACGTCTCCATGAACTTTCTGAACGAACATGAAATTCCTGTAATGGATTGGCCAGCGATTATTCCAGATTAAAACCCAATTGAACGCGTATGGGATATGTTTGAAAGATGCATCCGCAGGCGTAATCGAAGCCGACAAAACCACGAAGAGCTTGAAATGGCACTTAATGAAGTGTGGATGAATACTACCCAAGTCAATAGTAGGTGGCTTGTGAGAAGCATGTCTCGTAGATGGCAAGCAGTAATTCTTGTTCATGTAGGCCACAAAAGCTACTAAATCCATGTAGAGATCGTGAGGACTCATGTTTGTTAACAAGGAAACAGATTTCTCACTTTGTTTTGTGCAGTATTGAGTAAGATGACCATTGTTGACCACAACTAGGTTGGAAATAGCCGTGGAAAGTAATTTATTATAAAATATAGTGTCTGAAGTTCATGCTGTACTAAGGACAACATTCAACGTTTTCACTGTTCAATAAAAAAATTAATTTCAAATCTTGTTCCGCTAATTATTTTCATAAGTAGGCTATATATTAATAACTATGGAAATTATACAGTACAGTAAATCCAGAAAATAGTAATAATAGGTATAACTATATTATTTATTCTGAAATAGGATACATTTTCTGTGAAACAAACTGGTAAATAATTCGAATATCTATTACAAAATATGCAAGATGGAAGTGAAATAATCTTGTAGATTGAAAGGGATGATAGGGTACATTCAAATGAATAGAAAACCTACATTATGTTTTGTGATTAAATGCACGGTTAATCAGAAAATTAAGTTTGAAGTTTCAGCAGTCCGGCAACATCGCCGCTAACACTGTTCTCGTGATACAGATGTAAATGGTCAACGAAATTGGCGTACCTCTCTAGACGAGCTGTTCTCTGGCGCTTTGTTGCAATTAAGTAGCACCTTGTAGTGGCTTGAATTTAGAGGTTTTTTTTTAATTAAATTTATACTAAAACCGGCCATCCTTTTGAAATACGCTAGAGTGTTAAATTATTATTTATTAGATTTTCTATCGATATGGACAAAAATCACAATCCTACTCGCAATATGATGGATGGATAGAACAGAGAAAAATTCTCTCCGGCACCGGGACTCGAACCCGGGTTTTAGCTCTACGTGCTGACGCTTTATCCACTGAGCCACACCGGATTCCAGTACCGATGCTGAATTGAATCCCTCTCAGTTTAAGTTCGACCTCTCAGTTTCCCCACAGGTGGCCTACCCTCATGTACTGTGGCACAGAATATGTGACAGTGGCACAGTGTCCAACAAACTATGTACAGAGGTGCACTCATTACGAGTGACTAAGTGGCCAGGATCCGGCGGAATGAGCGCCGTCTTGAATCACTAAGTGATTAATTACGCGTATCATATTATTATGATGTGGACCGAAGTAGGCCTACATATATATTCCGTGCAGATATTCTGCGTTACCATATGATGAAGGATGGATAGAACGGAGAAAAATTCGCAATAGTTACCGAATAAGAGATTGATAACATGTGGGGGGGAAAAAAATTCTGAAAAACTATGAAGTGTCCACCAATATGATACTGCAGTTTCTTGTCACGAACAATATGAGCTGTGAAAATCTGCAAGACTATTTTACTTCCACCTTGTATATAACAGAATTAAGCTTGTCTCATGTTATATTAAGAAAAAGAAGATGTACTCTGAACGCATTGCTTTCATTAAGTTGGCTTGGCCGATATGTCATATTCACGGGAAATTGAACTAGTGAAATGCTCTAATTGTATTTAAACTTGGAAGATTTAATTTCTAACGGAAAGATATATACAAGATAACCTTTTATTAGTCTAAATTACAAAATAATTATTGGTGACAGTAATAATGGGATGGACTAATTTAATGAAGGGTCTGAAAAATTCTCTGAAATTATTACTTTGTTGTGCATATATTCTTAGCAAATAGAACCATATATATATATATATATATATATATATATATATATATATATATATATATACATATCCTAGGAAGTGAAATGGTATAGTCTGAAAATGTAAGTGACGTGTCTCGTCACTAGCTCAGCGAGTGTTCAGGAGACAGTTGGCAATGAGATACAGTATAATAATAATAATAATAATAATAATAATAATAATAGTTTTATGTAAATACATATTTTAAAATATTGCAACATTGATTTTACAACTGCAAATTTCGTTAAATGAAGCACAAGTTTTCAAGTGTATGAATCAAAACGTAACCTACAGAAAGCGAAATATTTAAAAAAATACAAATGCGATTTACTCAGTAGGTCTAATATTATAATACGTAGTTTGTATTAACTCCGTTAGCTCACACTATCCTAATTACAGATCAGGACTCTGTCATTGCTAGCGTTTATACTGCTGCAACTGAGAATGTGTAGCTTCATCATGATATTATAAGTGTGTATTTACTATTCCTTCATATGATACGTGTGTAATTTTTAGAAACTATTATCTCATGTACATTTACCACTACCTATTATTGGAGAAATATAAATATATGCATTCACTACTGTCTTAGGAAGCGTCATTATGGTGAAAGGAGCTGAAAGTAAATATTTTCATAGGTGTCTACTTTACTTTCTGAAACGTTAACAGCACATTAAAAAATCACGGAGGTGACACATAGGCCTAGATTTCTTACATTAAAGCATTTTTTAATCAAACAATTTGTCTTCATGCTACAAATGATATTCTTATTTGTGGTTTCCATTGCTTAACTTTCGTTCAAGTAAACTACATAAATCAAATTCATTAATATCAATCGAAACATACCTTTCTTTCCTTTTTGGAAACAACATATTAATTTATGATCCCAAAATATCACATATTCAACTTTGTTTTTTAATTGTAGGCTTTAAGAAGGTGTAGTTATTTTTGTATAAATTCAAACAAAAATTTATTGCTATATTCTGTAAGGGTTATAAGTACCTTTATTTTAACTGATAATTATTCATGTCATAAGGAAGAAATAATGTCCTTAAATTTTTTTCTAATTGCAATATTTAACTAGTTATTAAAGTTTACAATATTAAACGTTTGACAAAATTCCAGGATGGGAAGGAGGGGTTTACAACTACACAGTACAGCTCAAGCGGGTACAGACATACCGGTACATAACAGATGCTCTGTTCTAATGCAGGGACGGACCAGGACAATACTTTTGTTTACATAAAACGAGCAGCAAATACAAACTTTCAATCTCATTAATAGAACACAATGTTAAATTTTCATTTTATTTAACAATATTGTCCATTTTTTAATTCTAGTCTAGATAAATTAACAATAATGGTTTTCTGCACAAAATCACATGAAGTTTTTGTAATGCTAAATTTTAATCTCTCCCGCTTCCGTAAAACAGTATTGTTTTTAAATAAATTCCGTTGTGTGATTTTCGAAACGAGGTAAGAGACTCCCAGTTTCTAATAATCGTTGAGAAACTGCTGGAAAAGTTCGCCGTTTTCTTTGCGGAAAACGTTGACGGTACATCCTTCTTGCCGCACTATTACGACGACTTTCTCCATAAATTAATAACATATGATATTCCTGAGCTGTGATTGGCATTGTAAGTTGTTTTTCGAATACATGTACTGAACTGCCATCCATTCGGCAGTATACCTATGGACAGGGAGCTTGAACTCAGCTGAGCTGTACATATGTGCAGAGTACATCAGCTGCGTGAATCCTGCTGAACATGTTGCAATGTCTCTCACGCCAGAATATTAATAATTTTAAGCATGGATTATTATTTAATTTCACGAGAACCTAATAGAATACACAAATATTTATTTAAACTAATATTAACTCTTTGCTAGATACAGTATATCTACTGATGTAACTGTTTTGGTAATTTTACAAACGATATAAGCAGTATAACACAAATAAAATAAACAATTTTTTTTTGGAAAAAAACTATAAAGTTTTGACCATATATGAATTCTTTTGATCCTGTAAACCGATGACTGTGAAAAGGACGGCACTTATACCCCTTACACCGTGCGTGAGTGCGTGCGTGCGCGCGCGCGTGCGCGCGTGTAGTTACTTTGCACACGTGAACTGAACAGGCATAAATAAATATCAAGTCTCAAAACGTGTTGGAAACAAAATTCAACTCGTGGTTAAAAGAAAAAGTTGGAGCAAAATATTATGCAAATAATTTAAATCATCACTTGTGTTATTTTTGTTTCTGTAACGCATTATAGAATGCAACCAAACTAAAAAATGAACTGAGTGAAACATTTTTTTAGTAATACATTCAGATATTTGCTTATTCATAACTTTTAATCGAAGCAATAATTATTCATTGAATTAATTAAAAATTGGTAAATATATTCATACCCTCTAAGTCTTTACGTGTATTTCTTCTGTAATCCTACATAGTATAAACTTGGAAGACAGACATGATGGGTGTGGATTCTCTGCGGTACAGGAAATTAACGACGTTAATACATTAAATCGATTTTGGAAAACGTCTCTATAACTCGTTCTAGTAATTGCCAAGAACCGCGTTCTAAAGCTCATGCATTTTGTGAAGACACTCGCGACGTGCAGTACGGGAACAACGTTTCTGTGAAGGGAGTAGGAGTAGAAGAGAAGGTCGGGCGTGTGTCTACCGAATTCAAGGCAAAAACTACCCTGTTCCCCTATAATTCGTAAGTAGACTCATTAGATCACGTGCACGGCTCTGTAGGAAGAGTGGGGGAATGTCTTGACAAAATGCATGAACTGTACCAGAGGATGAAGTCATGTTAGGAAATTAGCTGAATAATACGTCAGTCTGTCTCTCAGGTGGGTCAGTTCCATTGAAGAACAGATATATTAGGAATGAAATTATATGAATATAATTTGTGCAGAGTAGATAAAAAATTGATTTTTGCAGTCGACTCTACATCGCGATCTTTTTCTTTGTGCATTTCATTTTTTTTTAAGTTTGGCACCGGGCAGAGTTTCTTCTTCGCTACTGTTGTCTTATTAACATATGATATTTTGTAATTAAAAATGTCTTATAACAACCTTTTTATCCATGTAACTACACGTATTTTTCAACTATGTACTACGTTTATTTTTGGTCTGATGAACACTGGCGACCCTTGTCAGCAACACAGTAGAGAGCTCACCATAGAAAAGTAACAGCGAAACATAAATGCAATTTTTACGCACTTAAGACTACTGAAAAAAATGTTCATTATAATTAATCGTATTTACTCGTATAATCTAAAATAGTCACACGTTGTAAATCACAGAAAGGAGAGAAACCTTTCCTTATTTTATATAAGCCTAGAACTCGTACCGCGGGCCCTTTCCTTTCACGCTTGAAATAATGTACGCCCTTTCTTCAAGAGTGAATTTGTCAGAGTGTTATTCGGGAAAACGAGGGATTCACATGGGAAATTTATCAAGTATCGATGTCCGAGGAAAAGTCAAGTCACAATAGCGACATATTTGTATGTCAGGAAGCGACATATTCCCTGCGAAGCCTTTATGACTTAGCGATAGAGCTCTTCCTTCTCGTTACAAGATCGGACTTCGAATCTCTGTATGTAACACGCACGCGTGTAAACACAGCGCACACGATGATACCTGAGCTATTCCGAAGTGGAACTTGGTTTCTGAAGAACAACCAATTTCCAAGTCAAAGGATATACAGTCTTACAAAAACGTTTTGTTGCACAGATACGTCGTAAGTCCCAGAAAAGAGGCAGTGCGCATGATTAGAGGACCGGTTCACAAGAGAAGGACTAGTCTCACTTTGCGCACTGTCTCCTTTCTGGGAGTTATAAAGTATCTTGCGACAAAACTTTTTTCTAAGACTGTACAAGGTTAACTTTATTTCCAACAGCGTATTAAGTCTTATAGTTTCCAAGAAATCATTGCTATAAACTAAGATATGTTGTAATATTGATACCAGAATTATTAAAGCTCACGATTGGTAACATGTGTTTCAGAATAATTGTGTTTGAAATCTAGGATTTCGGGTGAATCGACACAACTTCGAATGATAGCAGAAGTGGATAACATTTTTCATTTCTGTGTTGACGGATATTTATAGATACCCCAACTATTCCACTTATATTCAGGAGTAAAATTATTACACAGCCTTGTATTGTTAGCGTTGAATATTATCTACAGATCAAAATGATTAAGTCGTCACTTTTCTTTGTCAATATAAATACTGTTGCCATCCGATCAGAGAGGATTACTACACAAGCATTCTGCGTTGCATTATTCTGCAGTTAGAAGATAACCGCTAGTAATTCTGGACTTGTATGTGCACCCATCCCAATTCAGAGGGCCTGTGCCCTACTGTGGGCCCAGGCGTCACGTTTATCGGCCGCACCTGCTGCAACATTCCCCCATCCCATCCAGCTGTCCGCCGGTCCAGCCCCACAATGGACGCCAGTCAGCCAGAGACACACTGGCGGATCCTCCCCGCTCGGGTCTGATAGTGACGGCTGCCCCATGTCCCGGGGGAGACGCAGGAGCCCACCCCTTCATCTCTCTTTACCCACCATCCACGATAAATCCCTCCAACCCCTCACTGACGAGGAAAAGGGACAGTCAAACAAGGACAACTGGACCGATGGCAATGGACTAGAACCAAATAATGATTTCTATCGCGGCATCGTCTTCAACGTAGGCATATTGAATTGCGACAATGAGGTCCTGGATTTGAAATTCATGTCTCGTAAGTGCTAGGGGTACTTTTGATTCCTACTTGTTGGCGTAGAAATGATTTCACATTCGCTCTGCTCTCCGAAATCCTGCAGTAATGACGCCTATAGAAATTATATATCGTGTCTTGTTAATTTTTTACCACGGAAGAACTTTAGATTCCATCAGAGGTATTGTCAATTTTTTCACACTAATGAATGTTAAAATATATTGAGTAAAATGTAAGAATATTTTGAAGCTGTCACATTGAAGAGGAATCTGGCTTTAATTACGGACGTAGCGAAATTTTAATATTAAACACGTTTTAAAATGTTATTAAAAATTAAATTGTATATTTACGTAGCCTACTTGTCCATGCAGATGACTTGAATATGTTAGGAGAAAATACACAAACAATTAGGGAAAACGCGGAAATTCTTGTTGAAGCGAGTAGAGCGATAGGGTTGGAAGTAAATCCCGAAAAGACTAAGTATATGATTATGTCTCGTGACCAGAATATTGTACGAAATGGAACTATAAAAATTGGAGATTTATCCTTCGAAGAGGTGGAAAAATTCAAATATCTTGGAGCAACAGTAACAAATCTAAATGACACTCGGGATGAAATTAAACGCAGAATAAATATGGGAAATGCCTGTTATTATTCGGTTGAGAAGCTTTTGTCATCTAGTCTTCTGTCAAAAAGTCTGAAAGTTAGAATTTATAAAACAGTTATATTACCGGTTCTTGTGTATGGTTGTGAAACTTGGACTCTCACTTTGAGAGAGGAACAGAGATTAAGGGTGCTTGAGAATAAGGTTCTTAGGAAAATATTTGGGGCTAAGAGGGATGAAGTTACAGAAGAATGGAGAAAGTTACACAACGCAGAGCTGCACGCATTGTATACTTCACCTGACATAATTAGGAACATAAAATCCAGACGTTTGAGATGGGCAGGACATGTAGCAAGCATGGGCGAATCCAGAAATGCATATAGAGTGTTAGTTGGGAGGCCGGAGGGAAAAAGACCTTTGGGGAGGCCGAGACGTAGATGGGAAGATAATATTAAAATGGATTTGAGGGAGGTAGGATATGATGGTAGAGACTGGATTAATCTTGCTCAGGATAGGGACCAATGGCGGGCTTATGTGAGGGCGGCAATGAACCTACGGGTTCCTTAAAAGCCAGTAAGTAAGTAAGTACGTAGCCTTATATTAGACAAATTAAAAAATATTTGGGGCTAAGAAAGATGAAGTTACAGGAGAATGGAGCGCAGAATTTCACACATTATAATCTGCATCTGACATAATTAGGAACATCAAATCCAGACGTTTGATATGAGCAGGGCATGTAGCACGTATGGGCGAATCTAGAAATACATATAGATTGTTAGTTGGGAGGCCGGAGGGAATAAGACCATTGCGGAGGCTGAGACGTAGATGAGAGTATAATATTAAAATGGATTTGAGGGAGGTGGGATATGATGCTAGAGACTGGATTAACCTTGCTCGGGATAGGGACCGATGGCGGGCTTATGTGAGGGCAGCAATGAACCTCCGAGTTCCTTAAACGCTATAAGTAAGTAAGTAAACATACTCTTTGTACCTTTTGATCAAATTAATATTTTATTCGCTTCAGTACACTCTTAATTAATAAATATTTGCTATGGCATTGCTGTACCCATAATACTAGTCACAAACTCCAGAACCTACATACGTGATAAAGTACAAAACACTGAACAAAAATGTCGAACATATTCTTTTCTACATCGCTTTTCATTTTAATGTAATAGTTATGTCTGTAAGACGAATAGGCCTAGTAGCCACAGATCACATAACCTATTCCATTCTTATGTTAATATTTGGGCTAGCGCAAAAACTCTTAACATGTAAGAATATAATGTACCTCGTCTCTCCATTAATTAAGTTAATATCACAAAGCACATGAACAGAAATTCCACAAAATCTGTCTGTATGTAATCTAATTGCAAGTGACTGTCTTCTTGTTTGTTTGTTGATTCTCACTGACTTTATTCACGTGAATTTCTCAACATTACACTCCTATTAACTCTTTTAAAATCATAGAATTTGCAAAAATATTTTGGGCTCTCCGTTACAATTTCACAATGTACCATTAATGTACTTTTTATTGAGCACACTCTTGTTTATCTTCAATGTAAGTATAGCAGTTTATTTCGTTCACATTCCGTGCACAAATTATTTTATTGTAAAATTGTATAAAACATTCACACTGGAGTCGCCATCGATTTTTTTGTTAATTTGCTGTCATGCATCCGAAGTTCGTGGGATCATAACCAATCGAGGCTAGTAGATTTTAAAGTGAGATAAAAGACTAGGACAACTTCCTTACTTATTTACTTACAAATGGCTTTTAAGGAACCCGAAGGTTCATTGCCGCCCTCACATAAGCCCTCCATCGGTTCCTATTCTATGCAAGATTAATCCACTGTCTATCATCATATTCCACCTCCCTCAAACCCATTTTAATATTAGCTTTCCATCTACCTCTCGACCTCCCCAATGGTCTATTTCCCTCTGGTTTCCCAACTAATACTTTATATGCATTTTTGGATTCACCCATACGTGCTACATGTCCTGCCCATCCCAAAGGTCTGGATTTAATGTTCCTAATGATGTCAGGTGAAGAATACAATGCGTGCAGTTCTGCTTTGTGTAACTTTCCCCATTCTCCTGTAACTTCATCCCTCTTAGCCCCAAATATTTTGCTAAGAATCTTAATATCACACACTCCCAATCTCTGTGAGAGTCCAAGTTTCACAACCATACACAACAACCGGTCATATAACTGTTTTATAAATTCTAACTTTTAGATATTTTGACAGCTGACTAGCTGACAAGAGCTTCTGAACCGAATAATAACAGGCATTTCCCATATTTATTTTGCGTTTAATTTCCTCTCGAGTGTCATTTATATTTGTTACTTTTGCTCCAGGATATTTGAATTTTTCCACCTCTTCAAGAATATATCTTCAATTATTTTCCATTTCGTACAATATTCTGGCCACGAGACATAACCTTCTACTTTGTCTTTTCGGTATTACTTCCAAACCTATCGCTTTACTTGCTTCAAGAAAAGTTTCCGTGTTTTCCCTAATCGTTTGTGGATTTTCTCCTAATATATTCACGTCATCCACATAGACAAGAAGCTGATGTAACCCGTTCAATTCCAAACCCTCTCTGTTATGCTGAACTTTCCTAAAGGCATATTCTAGAGCGAAGTTGAAAAGTCAAGGTGATAGTGCATCTGCTTGGTTTAGACCGCAGTGAATTGGAAAAGCATCAGATAGAAACTGGCCTATACGGACTCTGCTGTATGTTTCACTGAGACACATTTTAATTAATGGAAGTAGTTTCTTGGTATTACAAAATTCAATACGAATATCATATAATACTTCCCTCTTAACCGAGTCATATTAGCACGACTTCCTACGGGAGGAAAGTAAAGATGAGAAAACCACGTCATAAAGTTATGGAATATGGAAGAATATTGTCCGTGATAGCCGAGGAAAATTTCACCTGCCATAACTCGTCCACGCCCAATATCCACTGCATTTAAAATCATCTTCCAATAATTCACAGCTACTACGTTCAGCGCACTTGATACATTTTATTCGTCCAGGTTTTTTGGTTTGTCAAAAGCAACGGACACAATAGAATGACTAATTGTTGAAAACTATATGCAATCTATACGCTGAAGCATGCGGGCAAATATGCACTTAGAAATGCCTAAATATCTTACTGTAAGTTATGCCCTAAAATCTGAAAAGATCGCAAATTTACCATTGTATTGGGAAATATTCAAATTATTGGTCAGGAAACATCACTGTATATTTCTTAGTTAGGCCTATTGCCTTACTTGCTGTTTTTAATTTAATTAAAACCAATTTTACACCGTCAATTTTCTTTCGTGCCCATATGACACTTTGTGATACGATAATAATTTCCATATTTTCAGGATCTAACCTGTCTCTTCTGACCGTAAAAATACATTTTAGCATAGAAAACATTAATTTCTAGATCACAAGAAATTAGGAAATAAAACATAACCTCGTAACACTATCATGTCCTTCAATTATTTCAGTAATTTCCCTCGTTTTCTTCAGACCATAATTCGTTACTTTTGGTTCATGACGCGTTTTCTCAAGAAAATGTATTCAGAATCCTCGATTTGTTTATGGAATGCGTACAAACTAGTGAAATTGAGCGGAGAATGTTGTTTCTTAATTTTCACAAGGCAAAATGGAGAACTAACTCAATAATACATCACAACGACCTCTATATAACAAACTCACCATATTCGGTCGCCCTTATCAGCTGTACAGTACACTGAAGTCTACCCAAGAACACACACCTTAAAGTCATAAGTGCCACCTAATTAGATGAACTGAAAATTATTGCTTAGCGTTGAAATGTATTAATGTACGTATTCCCAAGCCAAATCAAGGTTTCAGCAAAGTTCAGGAAACTAGAAAATGGTTTTCGTCACAAAAAATGTAAATAGGCAAAAAATATGCTCTTAATGACTAGATATGCAAAGATGTCCAAATTATGCACATACAGGGTGTAAAGGGTATAAGTGCCATTATTTTAACTGATTGTTCACGTCGTAAGGAAGAAAAAATGTCCTCACAATATTTTATAATTGCAATATTAAACTAATTATTAAAGTTTACAATATTAGACGTTTGGCAACGTTACTGGATGAGGAGGAGAGAGTTTAAAAGTACACGATATAGCTCAAGCGGATACAGACATACCGGTATAAAACAGATGCTCTGTTCTAATGCAGGGGCGGACTGTTTTTTTTTTTTTTTACATAAAACGAACAGCAAATACAAACTTTTAATTTCATTAGTAGAATATTATGGTAAATTTTCATTTTACGAGTATTTAACAATATTGGTAATATTGGTGCATTTTTTAACTGTGCGTCTAAAAAATAAACAATAATAGTTTACTGCACAAAATCACACGAACTTTGTTTTTAAATGCAACATTTTAATATCTCCTGCTTCCATAAAGCAGTACCGTTTTTAAGAAATTTTTGTTTGTGTCCTTTTCGAAACGAGGTAAGAGACTCCTAGTTACTAATAATCGTTGAGAAACCGCTACAAATATTCGCCGATTAGGTAACCTTCATTGCGGGAAACACTGACGGTACATTTTCTTGCCTCACCTGAATTACGATGACTTTCTTCTTAAATTAATAACATATGATATTCCTGAACTGTGAATGACGTAAGTTGTTTATCGAATACCTGGTACCGAACTGTCATCCGCTCGGCAGTAGATCTATGGACGGGAGCTTGAACTCATCTGACATGTACTTACTGTATGTCTATGCAGAGTACTGCTTATTGAACACGTTGCTACGTCTCTCACGTCAGAATATTAACAAATTTAAACATGCATTTTTATTTAATTTCACAAAAACGTAATAGAACACACAAATATGTATTTAAACTAATATTAACTCTTTGCTGGATATACTGATGTAGATGTTTTTGTAAGTTTACTAACAATATAAGCAGTATAACGCGAATAAAATAAGAGAAGAATTTTTTTTTTCTGGGAAAGCTATCAAGTTTCGACCCTATGTTGTATGCACATTATTTTATCCTGTAGATCTTCCCTAACGACTGTAAAAAGGACGGCACTTATATCCCTTACACTCTATATATGCACAAACAACCAGAAATCAGTCATCTTAAATAAACATGAAACGTGTAATTACTAAGTTTCATTGAAACATGCAGCTCTGATACAAATGTGCTTTTGCATTTATTTCTCATCACTAGTGACAACATTTCAATACCTGGGAGATGGGGCTCCGATGATGAAAGAGCTGAGCAATGCAGAAATATTTAAAGAAAAACAAACAAATGTTATCCTACTAAATTAAATGATCGCGAAAGCAGCAGTCTCTTATCAACAAGCTTTACTTTCTGAAATGCAGCAATAGAAATCTGTAGGTAGGTATATCAGCGAAATCACTACACTGAAGTAGCACATATTAATATGGTTTTGATTTCAGGACATAGTTGAACTATTATATTATTCTACATCAACGGGATAACATGTCAAATAACACAGAATGTCAAAAGCGTGTTCAAAACGCAACATGATATTTGTAAGCATTTTAAAGCATTCTTTATTTCATAAATTACAGAAACTACAAAGTTTTGTTTACATAACGTATGTACGAGTAATATAATTATTCATTTTGTCAAAAGATTTTTCTTGTTTACTATAAATCACACACAAACCGCTTTACATGTGTTTGATTATAATCAGTTTCCCGAATTAATTAGTGCAGCCGTATATTGCCATCCGCTTCTATTCAAATACGAGTGTACTCTGCATATCATTCCAATATTATGACTGTGGTTCTAGTGTTTGCTCTTTCAACTTTGTGTTCCAAATATTAGACATAGTTAAAATTTAAAATGGGTAGTATGCATCAACTGTAGTCATTTTTGTAATGTAATTAGAGGAAAATTAATTTATTAAAGGTTTTAATATACCTATATTAAATCCTGGCATTATTATACATTCCCCATGAAATAATGGTTAAAAAAATTCTAGATTATGATGCATTTGTGTATAATATGAATAGTGAGTAATGATTGTACGTTCTATATTGAGTAAATATTTACTTTGTAAATGCAGAACCAAGTAATGTATTCATATTCTTAAAGGCTTTGAAGGTACTGTAAGCATATTAAAGGGACTTGTACTGTACGTGAACGCATGAAAAATCATTATGAATGTGTTGATATTTAAACCGCAAATGCATAAGAAATTTTTAATAACTCATTGGAATTACAGTCAACAGTATTATGTCAGTTTATGTAGTTAATTCTACTGAGAGAAGTATCCAGCAAAGAAAATATGGAGACCGGAGAGAAAACAAGGATGCTAAGTGTAATATTAAGGGTAATAAAAGGATATCAAGTAGAAAATATGTATATCTAAGGGAATACAAGGATATCACGGCACACACAAAGAAAACAATAATTTCTTCATGTCTTCCACTAGTAATTGTCTTCAAATAGTTCTCCTTATCTTTCCAATATATTCTTGCTTCCCCTAATTCTTCTTGTGTTCTCTTAGTTGTCCTTGTCTTTCTTATTTCTCCTTGTCTTCCCTTAGTTCTCCTCCTCTTCTCTCACTTCTTCATGTCTTCCCCTAATTCACCTTGACTTCCCCTAACTCTCATTGTCTTCACCTAATTATCAGTGTCTTCCCTTAATTCTCATTGTTTCTAGTTCTTATTGTCTTCAACTTATTCTCTTTGTCTTCCTCTTATTCTCATTGTATTCCCCTTGTTCTCATTGTATTCTGTTTTTCATTGTATTCAGTTCATTTTCATTGTACTTTCCTTGATCTCGTTGTATTGAGTTTGTTGTCATTGTATTCCCCATGTTCTTATTGTATTCAGTTTGTTTTCATTGTATTCAGTTTTTCATTGTATTCTCCTTGTTCTCATTGTATTCCCCATGTTCTCATTGTATTCAGTTTTTCATTGTATTTTCCTTGTTCTCATTGTATTCCCCATGTTCTCATTGTGTTCAGTTTCTTTGCATCGCATTCCTCTTGTTCTTATTGTATTCAGTTGTTTTCATTGTATTCCTCTTGATTTCATTGTGTTCATATTCTTTTTATTGTATTTCCCTTGTTCTCATTGTATTAAGTTTCTTTTCACTATATTCCCCTTGTTCTCATTCTATTCAGCATGTATTCATTCTATTCCCCTTGTTCTTATTGTATTCAGTTTGTTTTCATTGCATTCCCCTTGATCTTACTGTATTCATGTTATTTTCATTGTATTTACCTTGATCTCATTGTATTCGGTTAGTTTTCATTGTATTCCACTTGCTCTCATTGTATTCAGTTTCTTCTCATTGTATTCCCCTTGTTCTCATTGTATTCAACTCGTTCTCATTGCATTCAGGTTTTTCTCATAATATTTAGTTTTTTCTCTTATATTTAGTTTGTTTTCATTGTATTCCCCTATTCAATTTGTTTTAATTTTATTCCCCTTGTCCTCATTGTATTCAGTTTATATTAATTGCATTCCCCTTGTTCTCATTGCATTCAATTTTTTATTGTATTCCTCTTGATTTCATTATATTCAGTTCCTTTTCATTGTAGTCCTCTTTTTCTCATTTTACTCAGTTTGTTTTCATTATATTTCCCTTGTTCTTACTGTATTCAGTTTCCTTCCATTGTATTTCACATGTTCTCGTATTCCACATGCTGTCTTGTATTCAGCTTTTTTCATTGTATTCCCCTTTTTCTAATTTTATTCAGTTTCTTTTAATTGCATTCCCTTTGTTCTCATTGTATTCAGTTTGTTGTCATTATATTCTAATGTCCTCATTGTATTCAGTTTGTTTTCATTGTATTACTCTAGTTATAATTGCATTCCGTTTCTTTTCATTATATTCCCCATGTCCTCACTGTATTTAGTTTGTTTTCATTGTATTACTCTTGTTCTCATTGTATTCAGTTTGTTTTCATTATATTCTAATGTTCTCATTGTATTCAGTTTGTTTTCATTGTATTACTCTTGTTATGATTGCATTCAGTTTCTTTTCATTATATTCCCCATGTCCTTATTGTATTCAGTTTGTTTTCATTGTATTACTCTTCTCATTATATTCAGTTTCTGTTTATTGTATTTCTCTTGTTTTCAGTTTTTTACCTTGTTCTCAGTCTTTCCATTTTTTCTTATTCTATTCCCCTTGTACTTTTTGTATTCCCCTTGTTATTTTTTATTCCTCTTGTTATATTTGTATTCTATTTGTTCTCCTTGTATTTACCTAGTTTTCTTTGCATTTTTCTTCTTCTCCTTGTCATTTCTTCGTTCTTCTCATCATCTCCCTCTTTTTCTTGTCATTCTTTCCTTCTCCGTGTCATGCCCTTTTTCACATTGGCGACAGATTATTCTACCCACACGTATACGTAATAGCTATGCACCTGTCGGTTTTTTTCCCGAATTTTTGTCCATAATGTAAGGAGAATATGAGATAATTCCTAGAGAATACTTTGATTTATCTCATAAAATACCATTTAGCTATCTCCAGTTCCACCGGCAGAGTAAAATGGCAGTTGGTACTACGTCATTAAGCAGCGAACAACAAATAGGCATGTAAATAATCACTGATATTTCCAAGGTTACCGAATATTTTTCTCGTGTTTAATTAGTACTCAAATATTTTCGACGAATAGGTACAAATATCGCTGTAAATATATTTGTGCGAGATCGTGCGTATTTGCTTGCTTTCCGCACAAAACCAATATGCGGTAAGTGTGAAATACCATATTCAGTATTCCCAACGTAACAAACACAACAATTTCCCTATTCTTACCGCTTAAGCGTCATATTCAGTTTACTGCTTTAGGCTTTTAACATATTATTTTTAAAGACGTTCAATATAGTAATAATTATAAATTGGAAACTTACCACTGCAATTTCACCTAAATTGCACTGTTAATTATTGTTTTTAAATATTTGCAAAAATTAAGTAAACTCTACAACCACAGTCTCCAGTGCATCGACTTCCTGGCATCTATAGTGCTAATGCTTCAACTTCGACGGAAACTGGAAAATCAAGATTCATTCAAAAAAGTTTCACAATAGAAAAAACTGGTGGTGGTGCTCCAGTGACTCTGAATAACTGCACAAATGTGACAATTAATTTCAATGTGCAGAAATAAATAATTTTGTTATAATTTCAATGTGCAGAAATAAATAATTTTCTTAAAGTATTAAAATGAAAAATAAATCATTACATAACCTTACCGTTTGTTTTAAGTTCGCATTTATAGACTGGGGGGGGGGGAAATACAGACGTATATCACGTCCTACTGGAGTATAGTAAACACAGAAAACATTTTATAGGAACAATGTTGAAGATAGATATATTTGTTTTCCAAAGTTGCCGTCATTGAACAGAAACCAAGATGGAGATTTCATTGCAACTAATTAGAAATTCCTCTTTCAGGTATGTAATAAACGATCTTCGCACAAAATAATGTACGATACACGAGCGGTATGTTTGTTTTCATGTTCTCGGAAATTAAAAAAGCTCAACTACGTTTCGCTTTTTCAATCTTTTCCTCGAACATGAAAACTTCAACATACCGCTCTTGTAATGCACATTACTATTATGTTACAGTAATTGAAGTCTACTATTCTAGCTAAGAAACAAATAACTTTGGAAAGACTCACATCTACATTTCAGTCAATGTTGCGTTTTCTTTGGCAGTTTCATAAAACTAGGAACATAACACCGCCGTCGTTGACCTCGAGTATTTCACCAAACAAATGTAATATGCAGGATTTGCTCTGCTCTACGATGTTGTTTTACAGTTCTTTTTCTCTTCATATATATTGAATTTTGATTCCGGGTTGTGAAAAATACCCCTTCTGTATATTCGTTGCCATATACGGTGTATATGGATAATGCAGGCCTATCACATACGTATTTACTTGTAATGGAGTGATCGAAGTACAGGGTATCTGTTTGTGTGCGTGGGGAAGATAGTTTGTGTATGTTGGTCGGGGGTTGGTAGAAGGGTTGAATCATAGCAGGGGAGAGGGATGTAGTGAACTGGAACTAGGCCAACTCTAATCAGAAGCTGCGGTCCACACAACGGCCTTGACTTGAGCTCTTCAACACAATTGATCTTGATTGCTTCTTGGGCAGAGTTATACGACTTCAGGAACTTGCCGCTGGGCTAGATGGTAGGACGTTCCGAATTTCATTACAACCACTTACAACATCAGTTCTTTTACGAAGAGAGGGTGGAAGGGGGAGATGGGGCTGGCATGATGGAAGATGGGGAGAGGGCGCACTCGTCGCCACCCAAATTGACGTTTAGATTAACCTCTTTATGGGAAGTTGTAGCTCAGTTAGTGGAAGCTCCAACACAACGTCTTGACCCCGATATTTTGGGGCTTTGTTGCAACTTGCCTAGTTATCTGAAGCCTTACTGTCGTTTATTTTCACTTCAACAAATCCTTTAAGATAGTGAGAAAGACTCTGTGATTGCAGTTACTGTTACTTACCCAAATTTTCAAATTTAACTAAGAGTAGAAGCCAAACTTCTAAAGCAAGAGTCTGCAAACTTATATAAACGCAGTGCCAATTTAATATTACCCGTATGAACCAGTGGTCGGCATTCCGTGACTAGCGAGTCAACCCTTTAATACGCAAGCAGGGCAGAGGGGTAAGGCATGATTTCCCTCCCCTCAGCCATCACTTGTTCAGTAAAAGTTAAACAGTTTGAAATGGTTTATAGCAGCGATCGGCAAAGATTATTATGGAACCTTGGGTGAATATTTAACAATGGTTTTAAGTACAACACAGATAACTAAACTAGTTTTATTTTTTATTTTGTGCAAAATTATGGAAAATGAAGACGATTGGGTTAACAATATGTGGTTTATAAACGAAACTCATTTCCATCTTAATGGATTAGTGAATCGCCAGAATGAGATACTAATCCACCAAAGAATAATCAAGGAACAGACGCTCCTCTCTCCGAAATGCACTATTAGTCATCATCTTCCAACATTCCGTGGAAACTATTTCACATTTCAACAGATTGACGCTTGTCTTGAACTTTTAGCGAGTGTTTCGCTTGCATTTTATACGGAAACGTTTGAGTTTATTTTAGAATTCTGTTCGCAGTCTTATTTCTTGTGTACGTCTTCGGTATCCGTTTTTGGGTTCTGATTGACTGATTGCCGTACAGCTTCAGTGTTTTCTTGTGCCGTCGTCGTCTTCGGTCTTACTGAATTTTCTTTATTCAGGTTAAGAAAGCTCCCATTGCATTGAATTTCTTTACTATACTCAGGCTAATTGTCTTTTGCGTTGGTGCTGATCGAGAATTAAAGTGATTACGATACATCTATTTCTTCTCCATTAGCCTACTTATTTTGTTTCTAAATAAAATAAAGACAATTCTAAATCCCAGTGGCGTAGTTAAAATCGTTGTGGAACAATCTCACAAAATCGCACAACAATAACCTGAAAAGAAAAGAAAAATATTATAGTCTCTTTACTAAATATAAGATACAAAACTACCGCTGTGGAGTAACGGTTAGCATGCCTGAACGTGAAACGAGCGAGCCCGGGTTCAAATCCTGCTTGGGAAATATTACCTGGTTTGAAAATGTTACCTGGTTGGAAAATGTTACCTGGTTGAGTTTTTTTCCAGGGCTTTCCCTCAACCCATTAAGAGTAAATGCTGGGTAACTTCTGGCGCTTGCCCTGGACTCATTTCGCCGGCATTATCACCTTCACATCACTCAGATGTAAGACAACGATAGTTGTTAAAGCGTTGTAAAACAACCAATTAAAGAAATGGAAAAAAAGGATAAGAAACTTAAATCAGGTATATTTTATTGGCACACTCAGTAACCTACGAGGCGCATCCAGAAAGTAAGTTTCCCGATTTTTCCCCTTGAAAGTAAACGTAATTTACCGTGTTAATTGCGCATGCGTAACAGATTTATGACGTATCAATCATATGCCAGCCGGACACGTCCCGCCTGGTGCCAGTAGCATGGCAGCAGTGGTCCGAAATGGAAGCTCTTATTACTTCTCCCGCCGCCTGCGAGGTTCGGTCGATGATAAAGTTCTTTAATGCACAAAACATTGCGCCAATTGAAATTCATCGGCAGCTCTGTCAGATCTATGGGCCGAACATCATAATTAAGCAGATGGTGCGTCGCTGGTGTAGGCAGTTTTCCGAAGGTCGTCAAAGTGTCCATGATGAAGAGCGCAGTGGGCGACCGTCCCTCATCAATGATGATCGTGTTGTGCTAGTGCGGCAGTGCATCATGGAGAACCGTCGCTTCACGATTACGGAGCTGAGCAGCCATTTTCCGCAGATATCGCGATCCTTGTTGAATGAGATTGTCACTAAGCACCTGCTGTTCAAAAAAGTGTGTGACAGGTGGGTGCAGAAAAACCTGACACCCGAACACAAAATGCAGCAGCACTGACATTTCTGCAACGGTATCACGATGACGGCGACGAGTTCCTCGACAGGATCGTCACGGGCGATGAGACTTGGATTTCGCACTTCACCCCGGAAAACAAGCAGCAGTCAATGCATTGGCGGCATAGTGGATCTCCGGTCAGGACGAAGGATAGGAATTTCTTGAGATGCAAGAAAACGTGAAAATCGCTGGGAACAAGATCAGGACTGTAGGGTGGATGATCAAACAACTCCCAGCCAAATTCCGTCAAAACAGCTGCTGTGCGCCGAGCCGTATGTGGACGAGCGTGTCACGGAAGAGCACAACACCTGCAGTAAGCATTCCACGCCTCTTGTTTTGAATGGCACGTCGCAATTTTCGCAGTGTTTCACAGTAACGGTCAGCGTTCACTGTTTCATCTCTTGGAAGGAAGTCAATGAGCAGAATGCCCTTCCTGTCCCAGAACACCGTGCACATCACTTTTCGTACAGACAGCGTCTGTTTGAATTTAGAGCTGAAGACGTCTGTCACACGCTGATTCCATTCACAGGCGGCAGAGTTCTACGACAGAGGGATACAAAAGTTGATCCCACGGCACGACAAGTGTCTCAATTCTGATGGTGGCTATGTTGAAAAATAGCTCAAACATTGCTGTACCTGTTGCCAATAAATGTTTTCCTGAAAGTGTGTTCTTTTTTTTTTTAATAGGGAAACTTACTTTCTGGATGCCCCTCGTATATATACATAGGATAAATGAAATAAACTAAAATATCCTCCAAGCACTTCTTGAAGTGAAATATCACATGATTCCGTAGTTCAACTAACTTTTTAATAAATTAACACTTTCTTCAACCAGATTTAGGAAATTATCAACTAACGAAAATTTATATAAATGGAAGATGCATAAGTAATGCATTTATTTATTGGTTAATTTTATGACGCTTTATCAACTGCTATGGTTATCTAGCGTCTGAGTGATATGGTGATAATTCCAACGAAATGAGTTCAGGGTCAATATATTTGTAATAATAATAATAATAATAATAATAATAATAATAATAATAATAATAATAATAATAATAATAATAATAATAATAACAAAAATGAGCTAAGTAGCGAACTGATAACATGAATGTATTAAAAATGTTATTACTGTTCATGAGCGATATTGTAAGAATAGCTCATGTGACAAAATGCTAATCACATATGACTTTTTACAGTGCCGTCGCTCTGCGACTGGAACTTTTCGTGTGCCATCAAAATTCGCCCCATTCTGTTTTGGAAGTTGGCGATCTCTTGACTTTGTAGAATAGCGATCATCAACTCGATGCCCTGTGACGTCAAGTCTATTATTATATTATCCTCCCATCTACGTGTCGGTTTCCGCAAAGGTCTTTTAACCTTCGGCCTGTCCACATCTATGGAGAAACGGTTAGCGCGTCTGACCGCGAAACCGGGCGGCCCGGGTTCGATTCCCGGTTGGGACAATTTACCTGGTAGAGGTTTTTTCCGAGGTTTTCCCTCAACCCAACCTGAGCAAATGTTGGGTAACTTTCGGTGCTTGACCCCGGACTCATTTTACCGGCGTTATCTCCTTTATCTCATTCAGGCGCTAAATAACCAATGATGTTGATAAAGAGTCGTAGAATAACTTACTACTAATCCTTCTGCCTCCCAAATAACACTCTATATGCATTTCTGGATTCGACATCGTGGTACATTCCCTGCCCATCTCAAATATATGGATTTTATGTTCTTAATTACGAGTATGTCAGATGAAGAATACAATGTGTGCAATTCTGCGTTGTGTATCTTTCTCCATTCTCCCCTAACGTCATCCCCCTTAACCCCAAATATTTGCCTAAGCACCTTATTCTCGAACACCCTTAACCTCTGTTTCTCTTTGAAAGTGAAGGTGCAAGTTTCACAATCATGCAGAACAGTGTAGGTATCGTAATTGTTTTATTTGACTATCTAGCTAGCTAGCTAGCTAGTGAGTACAAATTAAAATTATAAAAAAAAAATGTTTCTAAGCCAGTGATATTCAATAAAAACATGAATATAGTCGACAGCAATAACTACTTCCTGTTTAGTCGGTTCATAACCTGGATTTTACTATAGTGAGCACAAATTAAAATTATGAAACATATGTTTCTAACCACTACCATAAGAGCCAGGCTCGTGTACGGTATGGTCTTAGCCTATAATATAAGAAAATTTACAAGGACAGTTTACTAAATACAGTAAATAAGTTAATTCAAAGCAATAAGTAACACAAGAGTAAAAAAAAAGAAAAAAGGATAAAGAGAGAAAGACAGAAAAAACTCATTTAATATAAGTAAATTGACAATCAGAAGCCAGTGATATTAAAAAAAACATGAATATAGTCGACAGAAATAAAAGGTAAAAAATAAACATACTTCTTAATATTATATATCATGAATAAATTTATAAATTTCTTTTTTAAAAGCTTCAATTTTAAAATATTTCAAATGTGGAAAATGGTTTGTAATTTTATTATAAAATCTTGGGCCGAAAGTAGCACCATGTTTAAGTGCTGCACTTCTATGGCATTTAGGCTCAATTAATGGGAAAGTAGACTTCTGTCTTAGAGTACGATATTCATGTTGATTAGATTTGTTTTATTTGATTTCTGTGGTAGAAAATTAGTAAATTATATTCATAAATTTCTTCAATAGTTAATACTTTAAAATCAGTATAAATGAAATTTGTTGGGTAATCCATATTTTTGCTTAGACAAATTTTTATTAATCTTCTGTGTAATAAAATTAATGGATTAAGTACAGATGATGCTACTGTACCCAAATTTATTATACCATATTGTATTAATGTAATTTGTAATATTGTATA
This sequence comes from Periplaneta americana, assembly GCF_040183065.1. NCBI lineage: Eukaryota > Metazoa > Arthropoda > Insecta > Blattodea > Blattidae > Periplaneta > Periplaneta americana. The sequence goes on from NC_091133.1 coordinate 43,752,919, forward strand.
ATTATAATTAATGACTATAAATTCTAACTTTGAGGTTTTTTGAGAGCAGACTGGATGAAAAAAAAACATCTCAATCGAATAATAACAGACATTTCTCATATTTATTCTGCATTTAATTTTCTCCCGAGTATCATTTATATTTGTTACTGTTTCCCCAAGACATTTTAATTTTTCCACCTTTTCAAACAATAAATTTCCAATTTTTTTTATATAGATTTCGTAATATGTTCTGGTCACGTGACATAATCATACACTTTGTCTTTTCAGAATTTACTTCCAAACCTATCTCTTTACTTGCTTCAAGTAAAATTCCCGTGTTTTCCCTAATAGACGACAGTAAATATAATTGAAATCTTTATTAAATGTGAACACCTATTACAACTGTTCCCGAATCTGAAGACTTAGCGTTATGATAGCGAGACCTTAGTCTTAACAATTTCCAGTTTTCGAAAGCTATTATGTGTAATGTAAGTTATGTTATATCCCAATTTTTATTTTTATTTAAGGGAGTCTTTGTTTCAACAGTAGGCCTATACAAACATCAATATCTCTGCAACCGTTGAAAATTGGACCCATGTTTACAAGGAACTATTTTTACCACTGTTCCTGAGGTATCACCAGTTCAAGTTATGCAACGTTAGTCATGAATAACTCTGCATAATTAATAACTTACATAAATGTTATTCCACTTTAGCCATTTCCTTAACATGTGGGAATTTCCCAACAGAGCTTCAATTTACAATTCTGTGATGTTGTGTTTTCCCAGGAATATCTGTCAGATAATTATGAAGTCAATATGATGCACATTACTCTATTCTAAGTTGAGCCAATAAGAAAACAATGAAGATAACATGTTCAGCTCATCGTAATAGCATAGAATTTAGAGAATTCTTAGCCTTCCGTTTTGTAATGTTACTATCTGCTGTAACAGCAACATAATTTAAAACCTCCATTTTTTGCCTGGATAAAATATATATCTATAATGCATTTATTAGTTGATTACAAATTTACTACTGCTTGTCCTTCACTTGTCCACAGTGCTATTAGCTTATACCTACAGTTATGCCTTCAACTTTTATTAAAACCGCAGACATAAGTTAGGGTTAATGGAATGGATTCATATTCGGTAAGCTGCGCTTGGGCATGGGTTCCATCCCTACTAGACTTGTTACTTGGCCGGGTTTTCTCCACCTATAAACTGAATGTTACGTAATCCCATGGCAATTTCTCGGACTTACGTATACAAATATCTTGTTTCATTAATTTCATCGACACTAAATACTGGGACAGTTAATATACTGTAATATCGCTAATAACTAGGGGACAGATGTTGATGAAAATCAACTTTTTACAATAAGACGATGTCTATTAATATAGAAATCCTTTCTATGTTAATATCTATGTAAAAAATCAATTTCTTATATTGCATTTTTTTACGTTTTTGATCTAATAGGTCATTTTTATATTTTTTCGGCATTTTTTGATAATTTTTAATATTTTGAAGAACTTTTAGATCATTTGGTAAGCATTTTACTTTCTTTCTTACAGATAATTACTTACTTACTTACTTACTTACTTACTTACTTACTTACTTACTTACTTGCTTGCTTGCTTGCTTGCTTGCTTGCTTTTAAGGAACCCGGAGGTTCATTGCCGCCTTCACATAAGCCCGCCATTGGTCCCTATCCTGAGCAAGATTGATCCAGTCTCTATCATCATATCCCACCTCCCTCAAATCCATTTTAATATTATTACAGATAGGCCTGTTAAATCTTTTTCTAAGCAAATAGGTCAGTAGTAATGAATAAGTGAATAACAGTAAAGTTTGAGTTTTATGTTTGGAAGAAACTCTAAAGTCTATCCCTAATTGCAATGAAGGCTTCACTTCACAAAACGGAAATAATATAAAATGCTTGACAACAGCTTAGTTTAAGTGAGGGATTTGAAAGGTATTGTTCTTTTGTCGGTACAAGTGTGTCTTTAGAATTCATGTTAGAAAGGGAAAATTTTCACCATTTCCTGGACAGGACGTTGTGACTCCAACATTGTCCTGAAGGGATGTACTGCAATAGACAGTAGACAGATTGCAAGAATGCACGCTGCGCCCACAATTTGTTTTGTCATTCACAGTCCCTCATCTGGAAGATCTGGTAACAAAAGTGAAAAGTAGAAGTAGAAGAAGGAGGAGATAGAGAAGGAACTGAACATAACTGATTACAAACAATTCAGTCATTATTTTTATGTGTCGATGAACTTATTACTATTCCTCGTCATATGACTTCATACGAGGTGATTGAGAATAACATTGAAATATTTCTTTAGATTATATGCGACGTCTACACAGGTATTTTGAGATACGCAATAGCCAATGTGGTCGGTGAAGAATCGGTTTCTTTCCACAAATGTGTCAAAATTGAGATATCCCTTGAACACAACACCTAGTCCACTTTGATATTAATTTTTAACAGATTATCTTTCTGTTTAAATTATTCAGTGCTACATATATCCATTGAGACTGTATGCGAAAGCAGATATTATTACAGCACATATTTATGAGTTCATGACAGCAGAAATACTAAGTAGTATTTCGAAGTAATGAACCCCGACAGTGTTGTACACAATATAGAGGTGCAGCATGGAATCCTCGACTGGTACGACGCTGCTTAGCGGCGAAAAAATAATTCGAAGACAATTAATTAATTAGTTATAACTTATAGCAAAGTACACAGGCTAGATGCCCATCAAAACAATGAACAATTTAACTTATCATTGATGGTTTACATGGGTGGTAGTTATAAAGAAGTAGGAACCTGCAACTCATTATAAAATAAATGAAAACTTAAAGAGAGATGTGACATATAACGAATCACTATTGACAAAAAAGATTTTAAAAATCTATTATAAATTATAAGACGAAAACTAGGGAAAATTTCAGTTATTCCACGAAAAAAGTAAAACAATTTTCTATGACATGAATAACAAAGACGAATATTTTAACTCCTATAAACACCTAAGAAATAGAACGACTCAACTAATAAGAAACGCTAAACTGAAATACTCCTACAAACTTATAGAACCCAACACAACCCCTTCCGAATTATGGAAAAATCTGAAGGTTATTGGACTTGGAAGGGCTAGTGAACAAGCAGACATTCCCATCCCACTTGACCGATTGAACGAACACTTTGTAAAGGACCCGACCTTAAACGACACAACGAAACAAGACACAGTTTTGCCTGACTCAGCTCCCCCAACTCGAGACAAATTCTATTTTACCGACGTCACTCCTATTGACGTAATGAAAGCCATCCGACGCATCAAGACAAAAGCCCAAGGGCCAGACAACATTAGCATATTACTCATACAGAAAATACAAGACATAGTAATACCTACAATTGCACACATATTCAATAGTTCCTTAATCACTTCAACTTTCCCTAAAATATGGAAGCAAGCTTTCGTTCTTCCTCTTCCAAAAGTCAAAGTTCCCACCGACCCGAACGACTATAGACCAATCAGTATCCTGCCAGCCATTTCAAAAGCACTGGAAAGAATCGTACACAGACAAATTACTAACTACATGAACGAACACAAACTATTCGACAAGTATCAGTCAGGCTTCAGAGCTGGACACAACACAAGCACTGCTCTACTTAAAGTGACCGAAGACATTCGTGAAGCAATCGACTCTAATAAAGTAACAATACTAACACTTCTTGACCTTAGCAAAGCTTTCAACTCTGTAAATTTCGACCTGCTCACCCATAAATTGAGAAATCTGCATTTGTCAGAGACTGCTGTGAGTTGGTTCGAATCCTACTTACGGGAAAGACAACAATGTGTTGTATCCGGGAATCGAAGCTCTTCCTGGCTTAACATAACATCAGGTATACCACAGGGTTCGGTACTCGGACCATTGTTGTTCACAATATATGTCAGTGATATTACATCTCATGTAAGGCATTGTAACTATCACTTGTATGCTGACGACCTTCAATGCTACATCTCTTCCCGCTTAGATCGAATAAATGACGCTATAGATAAATTGAACGAAGACATTGACTCGATTGTAACATGGACAAAGAAATTCCATCTTAATATCAATCCTGGAAAGACACAAGCAATCATATTAGGACACAAACGGCAAACCGACGCTGTAAAGCACCTCGACATTTCCCCCGTTAAAGTAAGTACAGTGCATATCCCTTTCAGTTCTTCGGTAAAAAATCTTGGCATTCACATGGATAATAATCTCAACTGGGACATGCAAATCACAGAAACCTGCAGAGAAGTATATTCTATTATTCATGTGCTAAAAAGGATAAATGTTCATCTTCCCTCTTGCTTAAAAAAGTCCCTTGTGCAGACCCTTGTATTTCCCTATTTTGACTATGCTGACATTTTACTGACTGACCTTTCCAGCGACAACAAAATGAAACTTCAACGTGCTCATAATTTGTGTGTACGTTTTGTAAGCAATGTTCGTAAATATGATCATATTACCCCATCCCTGGAAGCAATAGGTTGGCTTAAACTAGATAAGAAAAGAAATTTACATTCACTTCTCTTTCTCTTCGAAATCTTGAACTCTTCTATTCCTTCGTACCTGTCGTCTCGCTTCACTTACCTTTCTTCCCACCACAATCTGAACACACGCTCTCGCCATGAAACAATACTAACAATACCATCCCATCGCACCTCTTCATACTCATCCTCTTTCACAATAGCCCTGCCAAGACTCTGGAACTCGCTACCTGCTAGCATCAGGGACTGTCGAAATAAAATTCAATTCAAACGCAAACTTACTAGGCACTTGGTCAGTAATTGAGACTCGTTCAGACATGGTTTCTTGTAAATAATTCTTTTAATCTACCATAAAATATCTCAATATACGGTAATTTCATCACTATAGAATTTTGTTATTGTAGGTTTAATTTGTAATTTAGTAAATACAAAAATATTCTTTGTTCTTAACTTCTATGATAAAATGTCTAGCTTTCATTAATCAGGTATTCTTGTCGTACTTTAATTTTTATTGTAATTGTAATTGTAAATTTAATATTAATTGTAATCTTATTGTTCATGTTATAGTTGTAATCCCCTGGTAGAGGGGCAGAGAAGGCCTGACGGCCTTATCTCTACCAGGTTAAATAAATAAATCTAAATCTAAAATCTAAATCTAAAGATAATATACATTTGGCTCCTGAATAGCTTTCTTATACCGGAAAATCAATTAATTTCCTTGTTAAGTGAATTGAAGTTTGTTAATGTTTTAATTAATGGTGAATTCATATGGAATAGTTTCTCGATCTCTGAATATTCAATAGCAAATTTCTTCTTAGCTCTAACTGGAGGGATAATGAAATGGAGTTAGAGTATTTCAGCGGAATCAATATTTTTTGTTAATGGTGCTCTTAGTTATACCACTGATTTCTCTGTCGTTGAGGGTATAGAAACCAAGATTTGATGAGAATAATCTAGTTTGGATTTAGAATGGACGAGGTACTTGAGATGTTTTACAATAAAGAACCTATGAAATTCATTCTTATCAACTCAATTGAATGAACGTGGTTCTTGCAACGAGGAATATAAATAATGGAACACATTCCAACTTGCTACTAACTAAATGATTATAAAGTAAAATAAAATGAGTAGGTTGATTGGATAATTTATAATTTCAAATTACAAATCCCAATAAATTTCACCAGAATTAATAATTGTATTGTTGTAATATGGGGTTTGAAAGTTAAATGATTGCCAAATTCTATATCTAAATCTCTTATCCTTGAAATACGTTCCAACTTTTTCCATTAAGGGATTAAGATGTGAAAATAAATTCTTTCTTTTCATAGAATATGTGATCAATTTACACTGATTTACATTAAGAAACAAGTTATTATTATTTAACTTATTATTACACCAAGATAATTAGTTATTGATACCTTTATTGATCACTTAATGCATATCTAAACATATCAAATTATATGCCTCTATTACTGTATGTTAATTGTAATAAAATATTTTACAGTTATTCAGAATCACTCTGTATATACAAGGTGGGGCAGAATGAACTAATGATTTTGACTTACGTAATACCCATCCGATAATTGGAATGGATTGAAGCTAGTCACAACATTGGTCAAGATTTGCCATTTAAGGTTAGAGTATCAGTTGTTTAGGTTTACATGCAACGATTTCTCTTTTGTCACAAATCTTAATTATTTCAGTAAATGTACTGAATAAACATGCCCCGTTGGTCTGCAGAACATCGGACATTCAATATTGAAACATTAAAAAACAAACCGGAGACTCAAACAACAGCGATTATTCAGGTGGCATTTCAACGTTGAAAGACATGGAAGAGTTCCGGATTGCAACACAATAACTGGAATGAGAAATTACGAACGACAGCTTCTGCAAGAGACGAAAGACAACAGGCAGAGCTCGAACCATGCGTACAACGGAGAATATCGAAAGAGTGAGTACTGCTGTCATTCGCAGTCCAAAATGATATGCACGTCGACAAGCTGTTGTCCTCAGAGTCGTGCACATTTGTCCAAATCCACGGGCTTCCCCTCCGCTGACTGCAACGGGCAGAGCAGTGTCGCACGGAACTAGCCCGTGCCGTCACCCTGCACCACCGCACGGGTCGCGGAGGACTGCTAGTGGAGCGGTTTAGTGCGGTGGACTTGTTTGTATCAAAGCATGAGCCCAAGCTTCCGCTATCAGTTACATGTGAATTGAGTTGGCGCGGGTTTGTGCTTGTATGTACGGTTCGATCAACGATCAGCTGCTCTTTCAAACATTTGATTTCTGTTTTTCAAGATGAGTTCAAATAATGGTGCATCGCAAAGAAAATACAGTCTCTGTGAGGCTGCTATTACACTATCAAAATTATTTGACAAAGAATATTATGATAAAATATTACATCAAAGATCTTTGACAAAAAATAGGATTTGACGTATATTACACTACATGAAATCTTTTCAGAAGATTTTATCAAACATTACCTAAAATTTATTAGGAACAAATCTCTCCTAACATTTGTTCCACAACAATGAACACGCGTTCCGTGGATTTGTTGATACTAATATTTACGCGTTAAATTTACGATTTGTTTACACTGTTATTTACGCGTTAAGTTTATAACACCATGAATAAATATCTGGTCAGGGCTTAAACCATGGATTGTAAGACGTGATAAGAGAGGAATACATCTAAACTTATTGAAAGAGCTGCAATGAGAGGACTTGAAAAGTTATACAAATTATTATAAAATATTATTTACTTACAAATGGCTTTTAACGACCCCGCAGGTTCATTGCCGCCCTACATAACCCCGCCATCGGTCCCTATCCTGTGCAAGATTAATCCAGTCTCTGTCATCATATCCCACTTTCCTCAAATCCATTTTAATATTATCCTCCCATCTACGTCTCGGCCTCCCCAAAGATCTTTTTCCCTCCGGCCTCCCAACTATCACTCTATATGCATTTCCGGATTCGCCCTAATAATATTAATATTATATTATAAAAATTATTTATTTACATTTCATTTGCTTCATACTCCGATATCAGAATTTTTGTGGTAGCAACAATCTAGTTATATTTGCGTTCTGCCATATTTGTTTCAAGGTATAGAAATCTTTTATCAAAGATACAAGCTGCACTTACATTTAATAAAAGATCTTTTATCAAAGGAACGTTTACAAAAGAAAACCCATTACACTGTCATAGATTGTATAATATATATTTTATAAAAAGATCTTTTTGAAAAAACTTTGATAGTGTAATAGCAGCCCGGAAAAACTTCATCACAGACACCGGCCGTGAAAGCATACTTTCTAAAATACAATCTCTTTAGATAAAAAGTAGTGAAGGAGAAAATCGCTGCTAGAAAGTTTAAAAATACAAAGTCGGATGAATATTTCAAAAAGTACCATAGGGACAGTTTTTAAATCTGTGTTCGACAGCAGTAGAAAATATTTTAATTTTGTACTGTATCCTGTATGCTTATGCCACACGCCAAGCGCAAGCAGGAAAGGAGTAGAATGCAATCAACTGGTGGGATGACGTCACCGCACTGAGGAGTGCGGTAGGCTAAGCTGGGCTGCGTAACCCAGCGTGATGGGCTACGAAGCGGCCGCGCCAAGCAGTGTTGGTCTTGGGTGGGCTGGGCTGCTTATGCATTAGGACTGACAGTGCTGCGCGGAGGGCCAGTCTGCAGGACTCTGTTGTCCTTAACATATCTAACAGGTCTCTTCGTCGGATATTGCACATAGAGTTAGATTACTATCCGTACAAAATTCGAGTGGCGCAAGAGTTGTTGGACTGTGACTTCACCTCAAGAATGGAGTTTTGGAATGAATTTATTCATGTAATGAACGAAGATACAGGGGTTATTCGTCACTTATTAATGTCAGACGAAGCCCACTTTGAATTGTCTGGTAGTGTAAATAAACACAACATGCGATACTGCTTGTGCCTTTTTTGTGGGGTTATTTAAAAATCAGAGTGTATGAAACTCGTCCAGCAGATTTAAATATGCTGAAGCAGAGAATTAAGAGACAAATTGATTAAATTCCTCCATACATGCTACTGCGCGTCATGAAAAATGTCATGACTCGGGTGAGAGAGTGCATCAGTGTTAATGGACGATCCTAGCGAACGTTATTTTCACGAATTAACTTTGAATTTGTGCTCTGTAAAATGGTAAACTTGTGCCCCTCAACAGAGAGGGTTTTCAATAAATGTTAATGGCAGGTTACTGAGTAGTAAATATTTAAAGACCATTAGTTAATTTTACCCCACTTTATATTTTCTTTAGCTAAATAATTTAGCAATTGTGGACTGGATTAGGAAACCGATACATGTGCCAAAATGACAACGTGTGGGAAAACACAAAAAACTGTATACTTGCAATTACTATTTAATTTTTTCAACATGAAGTGTCTCAACATCCAATTAAGTTCCCTGCAAACATATTGAGCTGCGAAACAACCCATTACTGACAATATTGTGTAATGTAACTGGCTCCCACATAATCAAAGTCTAACAACGATACAAGTGCCATGTATAATTTCCATGAAAACGGTACAAACAGTAGAGTGATTTGTGAATATTGCAAGGTAGAACACTAACACGATAAACTGTTTGTTTTTCTTACTGACACAGGTCCTTATGAAAACCATAGTACTTCGTGTCCATGAAATCTAGCAGAAGGTCTTTCTTCTCTGCCTTTAAAGAATTCTTAGGAGTCAGCATAGTAAACTTCTCCAGATTTGTAATAGACTGCAGTGTTCTTCCTCTTCTTAGAACCTGACATGTCTTCCAATGTTCAGAATCACTCGAGTTATTCCTGGTAAGGACCAATGTTGGATGATCACAAGCAACTCGAATCCATGATACTTGAGTAATGTGCAATGTTAACTTGTGTAGAGACCTATCAACTTCTGAAGCCACATCCAAGAAGTCTTCAGATGTCATTGAAATCACTTTGAAAGGTTTTTTTAATTCTGGTCGACCTGTCCTGCATCTCATCAGGAACCATGGCTTTACAAACCCTCTTCCTTAGCAGTTGTGTATGGCTTTCCTTGCTGCCGTAGTTCTCTATTTTCTACATGCTTCTTTGCCTTAGATACTTTTATAGTTAGGGGCCTGTTATTATCCATGATAAATGCTACAAAACCGCTACATTCACTGCAGAATCAACACAGTGAGTAACCTTCCACAAAACATACGCTAGGTGGCACTTATATCGTTTATCAGGATAATACTACGGGACTTACATCAAGTGTCATCTAGAATGCACTCGTTTGATTATATGGAAGGATATATTATTTTAATGTACCGAAGTACATATGATATTTCCATGCAGATATTCTGCGTCATCATACGATGAAAGAGTAATGGAACGGAGAAAAATTCTCTCCGGCGCCGGGATTTGAACCCAGGTTTTCAGCTCTACGTGCTGATGCTTTAGCCATTAAGCCACACCGGATACCCACCCCGACGTCGGACAGAATCCTCTCAATTTAAGTTCCAACTCTTGGGTTCCCTCTAGTGGCCGCCCTCTGCACTACGTCATAGATGTCTATGAACGTAGGACTGAAGTCCACACTTGCTGAGGTGCACTCGTTATGAGTGACTAGTTGACCGGGATCCGACGGAATAAGCGCCGTCTTAAATCACGAAGTGATTTTCGCATATCATATATATTATTTTAATGTATCGAAGTACATATGATATTTCCATGCAGATATTCTGCGAAAAATCACTTCGTAATTTAAGACGGAGCTTATTCCGTCGGATCCCGGTCAACTAGTCACTCATAACGAGTGAACCTCAGCACGTGTGGACTTCAGTCCTACGTTCATAGACATCTGTGACGTAGTGCAGAGGGCGGCCACTAGAGGGAACCCAAGATTTGGAACTTAAATTGAGACGATTCTGTCCGACGTCGGGGTGGGTATCCGGTGTGGCTTAATGGCTAAAGCATCAGCACGTAGAGCTGAAAACCCGGGTTCAAATCCCGGCGCCGGAGAGAATTTTTCTCCGTTCCATTACTCTTTCATCGTATATGGAAGGATGTTTGGCACATATATCCATTACTATGACATTGGCGCTGCTACATATATCACTTCCCATGACAAAAACAAAATTTGACTTCGCGGAACTTATACCGTTTTCCATGTGTGCTCCTCAATTATTGGACATCCATATATTAGGTATTCTATAGCCTAGTTGTCATTATTATACCATTCTTATAAATGACTAGAAAATAATATTTTAGATTTTAGTGTAATATCCTTTTGGGTTAAGACAATACATAAATAAATAATTTCATCTCAGCGTTAAAAATAAACATGCTGTAGATTTCCTCTCTTACTTAAGTAGGTATTGTAATGTTGTACACAAAATGCGTCTGATCTGGAATTTGTGACGCGGAGCGCGATGGCAGGAGTGCTGTTGTGCCTCGAATCTTCGGACCATTTCAGGGAATACTTTAGAACAATGTTTTTGGTCGGACGAACATGTCCAGCCAGCTGTCACACCGCGGTTACAATAGCAGGCGACTCTACGCGCCGCGCGCCGGCTGCTACAGTGGAATAAGTACACGGGGCAGCCGCCGGCACGACCACACTGAATGATGCATTGTACAGCATACAACGTACAACGCTGCGTTGCTTTAATTTTATGCTTTTTTTTATTCATTTCAATTGTTCCATACTAAAACTATAGTTTTTAAGTTCGTTGAAACATGTTACCTATTTCATATGGCGCATCGTTTGTCGATAGAGTGTTGGCTACATATCGTATTCATATCCCGGCCAGTTCATTTTTGTGGCAGAGAAAGGCGCCTGTAGCCACAGAGCTAGAGTGCTTGCCTCCCGGTCGTGTCTGGGTGGAGTTTGTGCTGGACAAAACATGTTGCAGAAGATTTTTCTAGAAATACACCCATTTTTCTCTTTCATTCTAACAACAACCTCCCTCTCCCCCAGTGTTTCGTCTATAATCTGTAATAGTAAAAATAGACTGGAGTAATGTCTCGGGTTACTACGGTTTTCCATCGCTGATCTAGGTTCTAAGGGCTTGAGGCTCCGAGATCTAGGTTCGGGCTCGAATGTGCTGCCCAACCAAGCGGTCCGTGGTTCGATTCCTGACGTAATCAGTGGAAGAAATACATCTTCCATCTGGGTGGTTGTCTGTTGTCTTGTGATTATCCTGTGATATCTCTGCAGTGTCGCATTTTGTATTAATCTCACATCCAGAGAGACCTGCAATGTATGAGATGGGCAGTAAATTGAAAACTGTTCACCATGCGTATGTCTCACGGAGGGAAAATTTGTACCACTAATATTTTATTGCTGAACTGACATCTGGTGGCAACTCGCGAAGGCACAGTTACAACCTCTGCTTACACACTATACTTGTTTTTTTTTTTTTTTTTTTTTTTTTAAGATGTTACATGACAGGAGCTTTGCGATCGGAAAAATAACTGAATGTCACATAGCGTGGTAGGCCTGTTGCTATGGTAACAACGGTTAATTTGCCAAACTTTCAGTTCCCACGTGGCGAGTGCTTAATAGCTCTCTTGGCAACATTTATTGTGCACAGAATGTTAGCATTGGTACGTTTCGTCTTTGATTCTCTGCCGATTTTTGTATTGTTTTCTTACCTTCGCGTCAATTGTTAATGGATGTTTTAACGTCAGCCATCTTAACGTGAATTGCTAGCTTCCATCAGCTGGCAGCATGGTAGTCCATATTGGCAACGTAGCACTGTAGTTCCAAGCTCGGCCGCTTAACTGTCATGCCCCATCTTAAAAAAAAAAAACAAATATAGTCGTTCGTTTATTGTTCTGGAAGTGAGGTTATAAGTTTGTTCGTCCAAAATCACTAATGGAGGCAGGTAAAGAAGAACAGCGAGGTGTAGGGCGATTTTTGACTGCTGAAGGAGTAGGAGGACGAGAAATCCATCGTCGCATGTCTGCTGTTTACAGCAAACACAGCATGTCATGTTCACGTGTACTGGAATGGCACAAGACATTCCGAGAGGGACGCGTGTCGCTGCAAGACGATACTCGCCCAGGACAGGCTCATCGTGCTATTACTCCTGCTGTTATTGCTGAGATTGATGGTGTTATACGAGGAAATCGACGGATCACTGGGGAAGAACTTCGTCGTTTGGTGGGAATAAGTCATGGTTCAGTACACTTCATTGCGACGAAGCACCTGCGTTGCCGAAAAATCTGCGCGCAATGGGTTCCATATCAGATGACGCAGGAACAAAAAACAAACAGATGGATGCTTCATTAGGTCACTTGTAACGATACCACGAGGAAGAGTATGCATTTCTGTTGAGGTTTCTTTCGGGGTACTCTCTCAAACTATTAAGAGCAATTGCTGGATAACTTTCAGCGCTGGATTTCGGACTCATTTCGTTGGTATTATTATTTCCGTTTCAATCACACGCTAGTTAAACTTCGCAATTTATAAACGTATTAAATAAATTAAAATATTGCAGTATTATCTGACGTAAACATACCAATAATTTTAAACTTTAAATATGTTAGTTATGCATATTTTAAAAGAAGTAAACTTACTTATTGCAAGATACAGGGTTAGGTATAGAGCGGAAAATGACAACGAAACAAAAAGAATGGCGAACAAATATGTACGGCAAAGAAACATTTGCAACTATAGAGAAACAGCCATTATCAACTTGTCGACTCGAGAGAACTTTATATTCTATTCTGCGGTGCATATTTCGGTGGAGATACTATCTCAAAGAATCAATATAATCTATATCACACCATGAAGTCATTGTGATCCGTTTTTATATCTACTGTTTGAAAACTTCGTCCTTTACTGATATCATTTTGAACCCCAGACAGAACATATTATTCATGTTATCTTCCTAGTTCGCACACGGAATATTAATGTAGTTGCTTTTTTCTCTTTTCTTTCAGCACTTCAGGAAATACTTTCACCATTTGTTTCACTTACACAGTAAATGCTCATATTTTGTTATTCTATCTTTGCTTTTTGCTTTCCTTATATCTTTCGTTCCTTTTTTTCTATCGTCTCGTCATGAATTATTATGTTCAATTGTTTAAGTCAATGTGCTATTTTTATACCCCACCATTAATGAAATACGTTTGTAGCAAAAATGTTATACGTTAATTTTCATAACGTACAGTTTGTGCAATCTTGTTTTAAATTTGTCTTTTATTTAATATTTCCTTTCGATGGGAAAGAATGAAACAGAAATATAGGCCCTACGTTTTAACATTTTATTACATGGTGATGATACTGTTGTAATATAAACAAAAGACGATGGCTTAAATAAAGTGGCTATGTAAGGAGTATAATTTTAAAGTTTACAAAGAAAATTTGAAGCAAACTGTTCTGGAAAATCATCTGTAAGATAAAAAAAAATAATTTTAGAAAATAGCTTTTAGAACAAGTTTTAATTTAAATTATCTAGGTTGCATATAAACTGCAATATATGAAAGAAAATATGTCCAAACAAACCTATTGATGTTCCACATGATATACTATAATATTCAAATAATAACATATTTAAACCAAAAACGAGAAAGTAAACAATAACTAAATTTTGTAGAACAAAGGCTGTATCTCCGCTTTTGTACGGTAGATAAACATTCATTAATAATGAACAGATTAAATAATACAAAAGTGCATAAATTAATCCTCTATGAAAACCAAAGGGTGCAAAAAATGATATGATATAAAAATGAGGATATTAGAAAAGATTTGCAAATATTAATACAAGGTGGGGCGGAGGAAAAGCATGTTTTTCAAATAACAATAACTCTGTAGATTTTCAAGTTAAACAAAACTTAATTACACGAAAGTAAAATTTGTACAAAGCAGTTTTGTTGACAATTCTGAATTGCCTCCGATAAGTAACATCCGTCAAGTAACGCCCTTTCTTCTGTATGCACTCTCGCAATCTAACTTCGAAATTTTGCATTGTTTTTTCCAACATTCATTCCTCCACATTGGCGATTTCCAGGCGAATTAAAACTTTCAGTCCGTGGATGTTGCGTGGTTTGTTTCAGTTGACCTTCGATTTGAGGTAACTCCACAAAAAATAATCACATACTGATAAGTCAAGTGAGCGAGGCGGCCAATGTGTATCACCAAAATGGGACGGCAATTACGGACTTTGTTTCAATATAAGTTTCAGAGACAAACACTCGATGCTCCAAGGTCCACAGCGTCATGGGTACTGAAACTGCATAATCGAAGCTTTCTATTAGTAAGCGGCGGAAACCCCAATTCCTCCTCTTTGCCGAGTACTAGCCGATCGAAAAACATGCGTTTCCTCGTCGCACTTTATAAACGTTATAGTTTAACACTAGAAAGACTGATGGGACAGTTTTGTTCTATTGTGAAGTTACCATTCATACAATTGAGTACTTTGTCTTGAAATTTTATAATTATTATTTATTTAAGGTTAACTGCCTGTCATTTGAGTTTTAAAATCATGTCCCTCTTTGTTTGGGATTTACTTATTAGTGTGTTCCCGACACAGTAATAAGACATTTCCGTTACACTTAACTACCTTTTCCAAGAAAGCTTACTTTACCTCAATTGTTTTCGCATATCTGTTTAATAAGGAAGAAATGCGCACACGTGCACAGGTTGTCGGTTAGTCTTCGGTGCTAAGTTCGGTCACTGTTTTCGGGCACTCGGTACACTGCAGGACGTGGTACTTGTCACACCTTGCACCACAGAATTTACAGATACACTTGTCGGACACTGTATGGAATTGTGTTGTGCTGCAGACTTTGAAGTGAAATCCATGCACTGCTAGCCTTGTTACTATGTTCCTCATGTGTTGATTAGTCCCAGTCCTGTTTCGGTCGACCATGGTGCTAGTCGCGTAGAACTGGTCGTCTATATTGTTTCTCTTCTGAGTATTCTCTTTTACAAGTTCCTTGTACGCTTCTGTGGAAGGCAGAATTAATGAATACCGTAGATCCTCGATCAGAAAGGGTTTCCTTGTTAACACGTAGACCAGCCTGGATGGTGTAAACTTCGACACTCCGAATACCCTTTTCAGATATGTGGCTTTGACTTTTTCCCACGCTTTCAAATACTTTTTCTTTAAATACTTCCAAACAACGTCTATGCCATAGGTAAGGATGGGTATAATCTTAGCATGGAACAGCTTCATAGCTGCTTCAACACATACGTCCTGTAGGTGTCGTATGTCGTTGATGGCTCTAGTGGCGGCTATGGCTTTTTCTTCAGCATGTAGACCGAAAGTTGTTCCTGTTGTCTGGAATGTCACTCCAAGATATTTCAAGGAGTTTGTGATTTTTATGTTATCACCTTTGTATGTTAAGGTGTTTTGTGCCTTCCGTTTCTCTCCTCTTCCGAAAGTCATGTGTAGTGTCTTTTCCTTGTTTATCGTTAGTCCGTTTTGGTCTGCCCAGGTTTCAAGTCTGTCGAAGTTGTGCTATAGGTCTTCTATGTTCTTTGCTGTCATGGCCATGTCATCGCATGTCAGTTTCAAAATATTATAGTAGCATCATTTGAAGTCCTAAGGACAATAAGCTTCAACTTGGAGTACTATACATTTATCTTTGTGCTACCTGCTCATAATTAGGCTCATTTTTCATGCAGAGATAAGCAGACTCTTCCATTCCGCCAGAAATGAACGGCTCTTTTCTTTACAATATTGTATTATGAACAACCATCACTTGGTACGTATTTGTAACTATTACTAGGTATTTCAAAGATTGGATTGTCTTTTGTAAAAGTATATACATGAAAATAATGAAGGTTTGAGGATTTTCAGTTACCGGTTGTAAAAAAATGATGCCTTTCCAATCCACTGTGGACTAAAGCAAGGAGATGCACTATCACCTTTACTTTTTAACTTTGCTCTAGAGTATGTCATTAGGAAAGTCAAGGATAACAGAGAGGGTTTGGAATTTAACGGGTTACATCAGCTTCATGTCTATGCGGATGATGTGAATAAAATAGGAGAAAATCCACATACGATTAGAGAAAACACGGGAATTGTATTTGAAGCAAGTAAAGCGATCGGTTTGGAAGTAAATCCCGAAAAGACAAAGTATATGATTATGTCCCATGACTAGAATATTGTACGAAATGGAAATATAAAAATTGGAAATTTATCCTTTGAAAAGGTGGAAATATTCAAATACCTGGGAGCAACACTAGCAAATATAAATGAAACTCGAGAGGAAATATGGGAAATGTCTCTTATTATTCGGTTGAGAAGCATTTATCATCCAGTCTGTTGTCAAAAAATCTTAAAGTTACAATTTATAAAACAGATATATTACCGGTTGTTCTTTATGGTTGTGAAACTTGGACTCTCACTTTGAGAGAAGAACATAGGTTAAGGGTGTTTGAGAATAAGGTGCTTAGGAAAATATTTGGGGCTAAGAGGAATGAAGTTACAGGAGAATGGAGAAAGTTACACAACACAGAGCTACACGCATTGTATTCTTCACCTGACAAAATTAGGAACATAAATCCATACGTTTGAGATGGGCAGGGCATGTAGTACATATGGGCGAATCCAGAAATGCATATAGAGTGTTAGTTGGGAGGCCGGAGGGCAAAAGAACTTTGGGGAGGCCGAGACGTAGATGGGAAGATAATATTAAAATGGATTTGATGGAGGTGGGATATGATGATAGAGAATGGATTAATCTTGCTCAGGATAAGGACCAATGTCGGGCTTATGTGAGGGCGACAATGAACCGCTGAGTTCATTAAAAGCTAGTAAGTAAGTAAGCACAAAGATACATGTATAATATTCCAAATTGTTGATTTGTTTGCTTTCTGCATCACACTATTGTGTATAAATAAACTTTCCTATACAGTTATCAAATAAATATAACATGACAAAATATCACATTGACGAGGCACGTCTGAGGAAATAGTAGCCGAACTCGAGACACTTCATAATTTACATGAGGATTATCCTGGAGATCGAGATGACAGTGAGTCTGAAGATCGAAATTTCGTTACATCGAACATAATTCACAGTTCATTTAATTGTGAAGGAAATATTTGTATGTGTAAACTGTATGCAAAATTGAGTGCATATAAATAACAGAACTGGTACAAAAAGTTTAAATCAAACATTTTAATTGAGGGCACCAATATATTCAATTTAAGAGGAATATTTCTTGTTTACGTTAAATTACTGTAAGCAAACTACATTTACTTTAATCATGTAAATTACGTGATATATACAAAATGTGACATTTTTGTCCCATCCGGCCTCCTCGGAAGTTACGAAGTACAGATTCTCTAGTGTTAAAATAACCTCAACAACTGCAAACAACATATAATGGCACAAATAAAGTTACCTAAGGCGTATCATTATGGACCGCTGAGAAGTCTAAAGGTAGGAAGACCAATGAAAAGCTAGAATGATTTTCTATGAATTGTGAACAAATGATTTCCTTAATCTGTGATGTGAAGAGGAATACGAATAAGATTTTGTTGTAGGAATTACTTCACCAATATTTTTATCGTTTTCTTGCTTCTTCAATTTTTTTTCAATTTTGCTGAAGGTAATTTTTATTTATAACATGTAGTTTAGTTTCTTTCGCAAACTTACTGTTGTACAGGGGTTCCATCAGCTGCAATGGATTTCAACCTCTACTCTCGAAATGCAAGCATGTCAATAACTGTGATGACTTGTTCTCCATAACAATTAAGACTAGTAATCAAGGAAATATCTTTTTAAACCTGATATACATCAACACAAAATTTCGCGTGTCTCAATTTTATAAACGCAGAGCATCCCTATTGTTGATTTTCCACCTCCTGCTTTAATGAAAGCAAGTGTACTTGCATTTTAACGGCAATGCTTGTTTGCATATGCGCTCACTCCTGCATGTGTAATTATGCATGCAGTTAGTATGCGAACACATTCTGAGCTGTAGCGCTAAGTGTATGCAAACTTGACCCAGGACGAACCTTTTTTCGTGTGAATTCCATTTCTTTCTCTGTCGCTGGTGTTCCATGTGATAACAGTCGCCTCGGGCTTCGCACCGCTATCGATGCGAACGCTGGCATTGGCACAGCAGCCATCACGCTCTACAGCGGTGGCTATATCTATATATTTTTTAGGTGCAGCAGCTCTCTAACTTTCCTCTATTAACGTTCTAACAGGGCAGCTTCCTTTGCTGGTGTGCTCTCAGATGATGGGAAAATTTTGAAACCCTCTCTTATACTAGGGGTCTACCGTCAGAATACCTGCTCCTTCTAACCATGTTCTATCCTGTCTTTATACTAATGTGTTCTGTTCTACTCTGTCTTATCCTGCTCTCTGCTGTTTCATTTCACTTTCTGTTAATCCATTTTGCTTAATTTTTATCTAATATATTTGTTTTGTTGTACTTTGTTGCTATGGGCTTATTTATAAATCTTGCCCGCTAACTCCGTGTTCTACGTCTCGTCTACTGCTCATACCGCTGCTCATATTTTATATTGTAGACTATACAGGGTGATTCACGAGGAAAGGTAAAAAATTTAGAATGTGAATTGTGAAGCCACTCTGAGTCAAAAAGTTCATATGAATATGGATCCGTTTTGGAACGGTTACGGAGATATGGTTCTTTGATTTCACAAAAACTTGTGGGATTCCATTGTACTAACTCGCATTTAGAGACAGATAACGGACAAATTTAAAGCTTATATTCACGTATGCGGACATAACTTACCTAATATTCTAGGCGTCTGAGTCGATGTTTTCGCACATTTTCAAAAGTACCTCCTTCTGCTTCAATGCACTGTTGCGCTCGGGCGTGAATCGCGCTCGTCGCTCGGGAGAGTTGCTCGTGGCTATTCTTATGCGGCGTACAGCATCCAAAATACAGTCGATTAGCGCCTCTCTCGTTTCCTTTGGTATACCATGTCTTTCATCCAACCCCATAGACAGTATATACTCTTCGATATGGTACCCTTCTTTTCGGAAAGCGTCGTTCATATTCAGCGACGGCACTCAAGAACTTCCATCGCACAAACCATAAACATACACAATATCGGTGTATTCTGCAGTCGAAAATTTATAAGGCATCTTGAAAGAAAAATACAACTTAATACTTCCGATAACTATACCTGTATAACGACTGTACTGTAGGTAGCTGACTGAACTCTGTGAACTGATATGAGTGATAGTGTATTTGTGTTATGTACAGATTCTGTGTCATTACATCAGAGAAGGGCAGGTGATTGGACATATTTTGTAATGCCCCATCACCCGGTTTGTGAGGTGAACGAATTTCTCATATCCAAGACACATTCCAATGTTACGACATTCATTGCGATCGGCCTTGTCTCACGTCCCACGTCTGCAGCATATGGTAATTTCTAATTCACATTGGGGCGAGAAATGTTACCAAAAAGAATGCATCTAGCTCCGCCATCTTTCGAAAAGAGATCTATGTTCATATGAACTCTTTCATTCAAAATGGCCTAAGATATCGTCTCCTAAATTTTTTACCTTTCCTCGTCAATCACTATATACAATATTTTATTGTACGAATAAATCTATATATGTTCGTATGTAAATATTACAACGTCTGGTTATATGTAAAGGATATTCCGTTTTATATATATGCTGCATTGTATCTTTTGTTGGTTAAATGACCAGACCACGCGAAGTGCTTGTCTTAGGATATATATATATATATATATATATATATATATATATATATATATATATATATATATATATACACACACACGTAATATACCTGGGCTATTGTAACTTTGCACCTGAGAGCTATGCGTAATGTTGGTACCGAGAGGTGCGATGCTGTCACAATGATCACTGCACAACAGTTGACAACTTACGCAGTGTTTACTGTTCTGTACCGTTTATTCAAATTGTAATTATTATGCAAAGTTCTACAGCATCAAAAAATGCCCATACAACATAGGGTCAAAACGTGATAGTTTTCCCAGAAAAAATATTTCTTCTCTTATTTTATTCGCGTTATACTGCTTATATCGTTGGTAAAATTACGAAAACAATTACATCAGTAGGTATCTCTAGCAAAGAGTTAATATTAATTTAAATACATATTTGTGTGTTCCATTACGTTTTCATGAAATTAAATAAAATTGCATGCTTAAATTTGTTAATATTCTGGCGTGAGATATGTGGCAACGTGTTCATCAGGCAGTACTCTGCACAGAAGTACGTACAGTATATGTCAGCTGAATTCAAGCTCCCTATCCACAGGTGTACTGCCGAGCGGATGACGGTGCGGTACCAAGTATTCGATAAACAATTTACAATGTCATTCACAGTTTAGGAATATCATATGTTATTAATTTATATAGAAAGTTGTCGTAATTCAAGTGAGACAAGAAGATGTACCGTCAATGTTTTCCGCAATGACTGTTACCTAATCGGTGAACTTTTGTAGCGGTTTCTCAACGATTATTAGAAACTAGGAGTCTCTTACCTGGTTTCGAAAATCACACAAAGAGATATTTATTTCAAAATGGTGCTGATTTATGGAAGCGGGATAAATTAAAATGTTGCATTTAAGAAAAAATTTGTGTGATTTTGTGCAGTAAACCATTATTGTTTATTTTTAGACGTACAATAAAAATGGACCAATGTTGCCAATATTGTTGAATAAAATGGAAATTTACCATAAAGTTCTATTAATGAGATTCAAAGTTTGTATTTGCTGTTCGTTTTATGTAAACAACGGTCCGCCCCTGCATTAGAACAGAGCATCTGTTTTGTACCTGTATGTCTGTATCTGCTTGAGCTGTATTGTGTACTTCTTGTAAATTCCTTCCTCCCCATCTAGCAACGTTGCCAAACGCCTAATATTGTAAACTTTAATAATTAGTTAAATATTGCAATTAGAGAAACATTGTGAGGACATTTTTCTTCCTTAAGACATCAACAGTCATCAGTTAAAATAATGGCACTTATACCCCTTACACTCTGTATGTTTGGACAAATTCTTTCCCCTGCTCGTAAACTTGACGACGTCTTGACTATTTACGCAAAATATTGTAACTATATAAGTTATGAGTTTCTCTTGCGACATTTCACATCAGCGCTACAAATTTGCTTATAATTTTGTAACACTATAACACAAATTAAGCACGTGGTAATAACACCATATAACACAGCATGCAGCAAACTGGCAACACAGCAGCGGCAACAGGCAATAAAAAAAATATGTTCTCATTGCTTCAGAAGGCCACCGCACAGCATTCTTCAACTTTTTCAGAAGAGGAATTGCCAATGAAAATAACAGCTGTGAAGTGCTAATATTCTCATCATATTGGCAGCAAAAAAAAAAATGCGTCCTCCCATCCTACTTGAAACTTTCGTTTTTGTAGAGGTAGGCCTATATGGTTTCGAGAGGCACATTGCGATGATATGCCATTCACAGGTCAGAGACAAATAGAACGAAACGGAGTTTGACTCCAGTGAGTGAGAGGGTGGGGACTGGGGGAGGTAGGAAGGAAGAGAAATGCATAGCTATTATTGCGAGCCACAATGTGCTCGCGAGTCACATTTTTGCCACGGCTCTCCTAGAGTATTAAGCTTTAAATTTGTGCTAAGTGGATATAATCAATTTTGTAATTAGGTTCAACATCGAAAAAATTATATTTAGCGGGAAAATGGCTATATTGGCAACACTGTTTCGCAATGCGTCTGCTGTGTTAGTATGGCCACCAATACTTGAAAATGAGAATTGAAGAAGTAATTGCTGGTTTGATTGAAGGAGCTGTCAGACACTTGTCTGTCTCTCATTGTCCTTTCCGGGCTTTAAAATGTCATCGAATATCTCGCTGCGGCGTCGGGCTGCAGTTAAAATGGTGGAAGTGACGAGGCAAGTCATCGTCACTTCACGGCCTTCATTTTAAAAGCTTGGCTCAGCACGCTCAACAGTTCGCAATGAGTGCGAATTCAGCATCACTTTGCAGGCTGGGAGGTTTACATGTAAACTCCACTTTCAAATCGAACGAATTGTTTGACAATAATAATTGAAACGTGTGTATTTCAGACTTCATTCATTCCCTATTGAAAATGCAAACATTAATTTAATTTCAGTGGCTAGCTACGAAGAAAACAAAAGTTTCGATTTCAGTGAAAGAACATGAAGAAAATTGGATATCAAGAAACCGTAGCCCTACAAGTTTTTGAGAGAAAAAAAGCAGATAATAAGAGATAATTGAGAAGGAGAAGAAAGGAGCACGAGTAATCCTAATGGGCGACTGGAACGCATTTGTAGGAGAAGGTCAAGAGGGAAACAGTTGGAAAATATAGATTTGGAATAAGAAATGACAGAGGAGAATATATGGTAAATTTCTGTAAAAGAAATGCAATGATTGGTGGAAACACATTATTGCAACAACATAAACGAAGAAGATGCATGTGGACATGCCAAAGGGACGAAAGCAGATACCAGATCAGGGGTATAGAATTGGCGAGAGACTGATGGAAAGCACGGGGAAAGCGTTGGTTCCCCGTCCACAGTCCACCGGCGTTGAATGACTTATCTGTGGCCCGTACTTAATCACATAAGACAGACACTGAGTACAAATCTCATTCCCTACCAAGACAATGACGCGGGGGTGGAAGAAAGGGGTGAGTGACGTATTCCGATGATTGACGTAACGCTACAATTGTCTCTCAGTTCTGCAAGCCTGTACCAGATAGATTACATATTGGTACAGAAAAGATTCCGAAATTGCTTAAAAATGTGAAGACTTTACCAGAAGCAGATAACTCAAATCATGTCCTCCTGATAGGGGAAGTAGATATTCGTCTGAGGAAGACAAGTGATGAAAAAATTGAGCATGGGAAAACTGAAGAATGCTTACTTTTATCCATTCTTTTTCTTGTCGACCTGGTTGACGAGTTGGTATAGCGCTGGCCTTCTATCCCCAAAGTTGCGGGTTCGATCCCGGGCCAGGTCGATGGCATTTAAGTGTGCTTAAATGAGACAGGCTCATGTCAGTAGATTTATTGGCATGTAAAAGAACTTCTGCGGAACAAAATTTCGGCATATCCGGCTTCACTGATATGACCTCTGCAGTTGCGAGCGTCGTGAAATAAAACATAACATTAACATTCTTTTTCTTACTTTTCTTTATTCTTTTCATTACTTTTCACAATTACTTTAAGTATTTTTCTGCATCCATCTGACTACTTTCCTCCATTCTTGTCCCAGTTTTTCTGCATCCTATTTTCCTCCATTCTTTGTTCTAAATTTTTCCATTATCTTCCATATATATTTTTTGTTTTCCTGTTTTGTCTATTATTATTATTATTATTATTATTATTATTAGGTGGCTGGGTAGCTCAGTTGGTAGAGCAGCTGGCTACGGACTGGAAGGTCCGGGGTTGGATCCCAGGTGGTGACAGGATTTTTTTCTCGTTGCCAAACTTTCAGAACGGCCCCGAGGTTCACTCAGCCTCCTATAAAATTGAGTACCGGGTCTTTCCCGGGGGTAAAAGGCGGTCAGAGCGTGGTGCCGACCACACCACCTCATTCTAGTGCCGAGGTCATGGAAAGCATGGGGCTCTACCTTCATGCCCCCCAAGTGCCTTCATGGCATGTTACGGGGATACCTTTACCTTTTACTTTTTACCTTTTATTATTATTATTATTATTATTATTATTATTATTATTATTATTATTATTATTATTATTATTATTATTCCCTTAATTTATTACTTCCCTTCTAAATTTCTCTTTCGTTATTATTTCCCCTTTTCTTTCGTTATTAATTTACTTTCTCTTTGGTTATTATTTTCCTTGTTCCTTTGTTATATTGCCCTTTTCTCATTCTTTATAATGTATCATCTTTTTTTGTTGAAATTCCTGCGTTTCTTTCGTTAATATTTCGTCTTTTCTTTCGTTATTACATCTCTTTCTTTGCTATTATTTCCCCTTTTCTTCCCGCAATTAATTAATTTTTTGTTATTATTTTTCTTATTCCTTTGTTATAATGCCCTTTTCTCATCCTTTATAATATCCCATCTTCTTTCGATGAAATTCCTCTTTCCTTTAATACTGTATTTCCTATTTTTCGTTATTATTTCACTTTCTTTTTTTTTTTTTTAATTGATATAACCAAAACAAATATTGTTGCCAGAAATTTCCCGCATCCCCAAGACATGTCCATGTACTCCCGCTGTTCAGACCATTGGACCCACATTCTAATGCCATTTTCAAGGAATGTTGAAATGAGGCACAACCTTGCTATTGTTGGTAACACGTGTTTACCATGTCTCAATACTGGTTCATCCTCCACGATCCTCGAATTACCGTTTTCGTCATTATTTTTCTCATTGCTTTGTTATTATTTATTTTTCCTCACGCGGTTTTTCCTTTTCCTTTGGATACCATTTGCATTTTACTTTCGTTCTATTATCCTTTTTTCTATATTTCCCCTTCCTCATGTATTTTTCCATTGGTATTTCTTTGCTTTATTATTCTGGTTATTATTGTCCTTATTCTTTCGTTATTTACTTTTCTGTTTCATATCTCTGTTTCTCATTTGTCATTGTTCCTTTTCTGTGTCGTTATTTTTTCTCATATTTTTCTTTACTATTTTCAATTTTTCTTTATTATTTTGCTTCTTCTGTAGTTATGTGCTTCTTTATTTTTTCCAGTATCGTTATTATTTACCTTCTTTGTTTCATTAGATAACTTTGTTTGTTTGCATATTTTCATTTGCTTCCTTTTTGTTTGTTCTCTTTAGTTGATTTCTTCATTTTTTCTTCCTTTAATTCGTTTATTTTCTTCTTTTTCCGGTTTCATCCTCTATTTCTTACCACTCTTTGTCTCTATTCTTTTGCAAATGTTTCTTTGTTTTACTTTATTTCATTATTTTGCTTTCCTCCTTTCATTCATTTTACTTTCAATTCTTTCCTTCGATCTTCTCTTTATCAATTTTTCTCTTCAACTTCCTCTCATTACTCTTACTCTCATCCATTCTTACATTCTATCTTTATTTTCTTTGCTTCCTATTTATCCGTCTTTCATTCCTTTTCCTTCTCTTTTTAATTATTATATTTTTCTTATGACTCTTATTTATTTTTTGTTTCTGTTTTCCATTCCTTCGCAATAATTTCCATTCTCTCCCTTATTCCTTCCGCTTGTATTCTTTTTAATTTTATTTCTCTCTCACTTTATTCCTTCCTGTTTTTTCTTTATGGCGTTCTCCTTTCCTTCCTTTTTTCTATTATAAAATGTTCATTGTTATATCATTTTCTTATATAGAATCTAGTACTTTAACTATTTCCATTACATATAATTTAACAATAATAAGATAATATCAATTTTTATATTATTATAGTGATCGATTATTTGGTGTAAACGTGATTGGGTATATTCTTGTATTGTTAAAATGTTATTTCTCGAAATAATATAGCAAATAAATACCCCAAAACTCTTTCTCTAATTCTCTTTTAATTGCTATAATTTCATTGATTTGGTGATGGATTAAGAATTAATTGGGTATGTGTAAGTGTAGTTGACTCGAATTGTAAGTGATTAAATAACTTCACTTATATGGAGCTGTCATTAACAGTTTTGATCCAAAACATTTACACAATAGTACATTTAGATATATCTTCATAGAGAAAAATTGAACAAAAATTGAAATTTTTGCACACGTCTATCAGACTGCAATGTCAGAACCGAATATGATCCCTGACAGATGTAGTGACAGCCCATAATTACAACACAGCTGAGGATCCATCAGCTGGCAGCGGCACCGAAGGACCATCAGCCGACGGCGGGGGCGTGGGACTACCGGCGGTCAGCGGGGGTGCGGTCGAAGACCTATCCGCGGGCGGCGTAGACCTGCAGTGACGGCGAGGTGCCACGGGGATTCAGAATGTTCAAGTAAGGACAGGCCTACTAAGACTACTGCAGGTTAATTGCCGAAGTATTAGAAATAAACTTATTCCGTTTTGGAACTTGGTCGATGTTTATAATCCAGATGTAATAATTGGGACGGAATCATGGCTTAGGGAAGACATAAATGACTCGGAAATTTTTAGATCGGATTATAGAGTCTTCAGAAAGGATAGAAGTGAAAAGGGAGGGGGAGTTTTCGTTTGTACTAAGATAGAAATAAGTAGCAATCTTCTGTGGATACATGAGGAAGTTGAAATATTGAATGTTCAGATAAGAAATGGGCTGGAAACCTTAGATGTAATAGCATGTTACAGACCACCCAGTGAATTAAACAATTTAACTTTGCACAAACTAAATGAATATCTTAATACAGTATCAGAAGACCGAAACGTAGTAATTGCTGGGGATCTAAACCTCCCGAAAATTAACTGGAACGGGATTTCAGGTACAAATTCAGATGCACAGACCCTTGTTAATGAATTGATCTGGCGTAAAGATTTCACGCAGGTAGTAAATGGTCCGACGCGTGACAATGCCCTCTTAGATGTTTACCTACTAAGACCTGTCTCTCTCTTTGTCAACTCTGAAAGTCTTCATAAAATAAGTGATCACAATAGCGTCTTATTAGAAATCTTATGGGAAAACACAGTAAATCCGAGGTCAAGTCCAGTGTCTGTCTGGAATTTTAACAAAACCGATGTCCATGAATTACAAACGTTTCTACGACAAAAGCATGATGACTTTCTAAGGACTGAAGGAAATATGGAAAATGTATGGCATAAATTTAAGTGTATAATTTTCGAGGCATTAGTAAAATGTGTACCTTCTAAAATAATTAAGAAAAATCCGGACCCAGAATATTACACTAATTATATTCGCTACTTAAAGAAAAAGACAAGGCGCGCATTTAGCAAACGTAAACGGAGCCATGAGCATTGGGAAAAATATGTTGAATTAATTAAGAAACTTGAGTGTGAAAAAAGGTTAGCTCAGGAAAATTTTCTAAAAACTATTTTAAAAGAAGATGAAAGTAACAATTTGAGACAGTTTTATAATTATGTACGCAGGAGAAAAGGGAAAAATGAAGGAGTAGTGCTTTTACGAAATCAGAACGGAGAAAGTATAACTGATGACAAAGAAAAGGCCGACTTATTAAATTCCTATTTCATTTCGGTTTTCAATAATAATAATAATAATAATAATAATAATAATAATAATAATAATAATAATAATAATAATAATAATAATAATCCCGCTGATAGGAGTGGTTGTGTCACAGACCGTGAATGTGAACCAAATTCGACTTTCAAAATAACTTCCAAAGGGGTTAGAGAGAGAATAACGAAATTAAAAAATCGGAAGTCTCGAGGACCAGATAGTATTGCTACAGAGATTCTTAAATTAGGTTCCGAGGCCATAATTCCATACTTAATGCGTATATTTCATGTTTCCATAAACAATGCAGCTATTCCATGTGACTGGAAATCAGCTATAGTGGTACCCATACATAAAGGTGGAAATAAATTAGATGTCGGAAACTACAGACCGATTAGCCTTACATCTGTCGTATGTAAAGTCATGGAGCATTTGATATCGGATTATATTCGTCATGTTCTAAATGCGAAAGACTGGTTTTACAACCGCCAGCATGGTTTTAGGGAAGGCTTCTCATGTGATAGTCAAATTACGTCGCTGGTTCAGGATCTAGCTGAAGAGGTAGATAGAGGCGGAAGAATCGATGCAGTTGTGATTGACTTTTCGAAAGCATTTGATTTGGTGCCACATGACATATTAATAGATAAGTTAAGTAGGCTAGGAATAGATAAAAGAGTGGTGCTATGGATCCAAGAATTCTTAAAAGGTAGAACCCAGAGAGTTAGAGTAGGTCATGAAATATCGGAAATTGGAAATATAAGTTCAGGGGTGCCACAGGGCAGCGTTCTGGGTCCATTACTCTTTATAATATACGTAAATGACCTATGCCAGGATATTACATCAAATGTGAGGCTATTTGCAGACGACTGCATTATCTATAGAAAGATTAGAAATAATTCAGATGTAGATGCTATTCAAACAGACTTGAATAAAATTTACAACTGGGCGTTAAAGCATAGGATGAAAATAAATGGTTCTAAAAGTAAATCTATAACATTTTGTAAAACCCGAGAGGAAACTACTCTTAATTACGAATTCAGTGGTGTTGTAATTCCGCAAGAACAATGTTGTAAATACCTAGGAGTGTATTTAAACTCCAAACTTTCTTGGGGAGAGCATGTTGATAATGTTACAGGCAAAGCATGGAGGGCACTTCACTTTATTATGAGAATCTTGAGAAAGGCTAGCCCCAAATCGAGGGAAATAGCATATCTAACATTAGTGCGACCGTTAATGGAATACGGAACTACATGTTGGGATCCCTATAGAATATATCAGATAAATTCCTTAGAAAGAATCCAGTATAGGGCAGCTAAATTTGTTAAAGGTAAAAGAGAAGATGGGAACGATA
This sequence comes from Periplaneta americana, assembly GCF_040183065.1. Lineage (NCBI taxonomy): Eukaryota > Metazoa > Arthropoda > Insecta > Blattodea > Blattidae > Periplaneta > Periplaneta americana. Next base: position 43,781,867 of record NC_091133.1, read on the forward strand.
CGATAAAAGAACTTAAATGGGGAACTTTGGAAAACAGACGTAGGAAAACTAGAATAACATCATTGTATAGAGCACATCTAGGTCAGAAAGCATGGGTAGACATAACGGCTCGGTTAGAAAAGCCAACGTACTATGGTAGGAACGATCATGATTTTAAAATCAAATGTAGGAAACAGAAAACGGATGTAGGTAAATTCTCATTTTTAAATAGAACTATAAATGATTGGAATGACCTACCTGCAGCGGTCTTTGAGGGCTGTCCTTCCTTAAGGAGATTCAAGAATAATTTAAAGAGTTGTGTATAAAGTGAAAATTAAAATTAAGGTGACATTCAACATTTAATTTTTTAAGGTGGCATGTATTTATCTAGCCTGACGAGTTTACTTCCTTGGTTTGAATTGTAAATTATTTAAAAATAGCGTGTAAGAGGGCCTTAGACTAGAAATGTTTAGTTTAAATGTAGTTCTGTTTATAAGTACAGTATGCATAAGAATGCAATTATTTGACTTATTTGAACTGTTGTATCAGTGAAGCGAGGTGAGTCAGTGAAGTTATGGTTTTACAGTGCAGTGAACAGTTCCGATCAGTGATAATTTATAGCGTCAATGAAATGTGTTCTATAGTGTCAGTGAAATGTGTTACAGAGTGTCAGTGAAATGTGTGCTAAAGTGTCAGTGAAATGCGTCATAGTGCCACTACAGGGAATGAGATGAGAGTAAAGTGAAAGACTATTGAAAATTATGTAGGACCTATACATAATCATGTAGGTTGTGTTGTAAAATTAGGTGTTTTATTTTATGTTTTATTATTATTGTGTTAAATTGTATTGTGTATTCTTATTGTATTGTGTATAAAATTGTATATGTGTTGTAAATTTTATTATGTATTGTAAATTTTATTGTGTATTGCTTATCATTTTAACTGTGTATTGTTAATATTGTATATACCACTGCCACCGGGTGCTTGCCCACTTGCAGTGTAAATAAATACATACAATATTCCACGTCCAAGCCTTCATTACTTCGCCACGTATCACGCTGCTGTTTCCGAAGGACACACACATGTTCACATCTTCTGCTTAAACTTGTTGTTCAGCAGTCGGTCAACATATATTTCATATCCATTGTATGAGGGTGTACGGCACACAAAATAAATATTTCAACATGAACAAAATATAAATATTTAAACGAATTACTTTCCCAGCATACATTTAATATTAAAGATTGATAAATTTACTCTATTACTACAAGAAATGCATACAAACTCCCACTACAAGTAAATACTAATAAATTACGTATACTTCTGTCGCATATTATCTTTTATATACGCCTGTCTCACTTAAAGTAAAATATTGTTGTTTAGTCATCTGAACGAAGGCAGGTCTGAATCTCGCAAGTGATAATGGGGTAAGGTAACCAGTTCCTTTCCCCTTCCATTGCATACATCGCCGTCTAGCTACGTACATATTACACTAATCAGATTTGAGATTCATACATTTATTCTTCCTCTGACATATCGTCAAGTGAGATGTACTGCTGATAATACCATGGAGGCCTACATGTTATCAGCCCGGTCCTGAATCTGACGACAGGAAGATATTAAAAAACATAAATCGTAAAATATTTGTCTGTCTTTATATTCAAGGATTGATGCCAACTATTCAACCTTTATGGATTTCCGAAGGAATAAAATTGGTGGCATTCTTGGTTAAGCGGCTGCCTAGGCGCGCCGTGGCTCTTAAGAACCTTCTTAAAACCGTACGAAAAGCACAACAATGTACATAGTGATTTTTGACACTTTTTAAAGTGCGAAGTTTTGGTTCATCGTGGGTAAAGATCTACTGTCGTGATGGATCTACGTAATAGGAATTCTCCACAAGTGACCCTCCACCCTCCTGGAGAAGAGCATGCCAGGTTTTTTATAACCCCTAAAAAATTGTTTTCGGATTGATTTGAACACGTGAAGCTTTGATCCAATATTAAGTGGTACAAATAAGACCACAATAGACGTGGTGGTGGTGGCGGTGGTGGTGGTGGTGGTGGTGGTGGTGGTGTTGACGAAAATTATTGTGCTTACTTATTGATGACAAATGCTGTTGATTACTTCCTTAGAATTCTAATTGTCGAAAATGGGGTAATGATAATTACGGTGGTGGTGGTTGTGATGCTAACTGAAAACACCATAGTATTGCTTACTTTTAGTATTATTTATTATTATATCAATTAATTAAATAATTGAATTCGAAAAAGAAAACATTATTTATTACACTGAACATTATTCTCTATGTTAGAGGTTGTTATAAAAGGCCTAATAATAATAATAATAATAATAATAATAATAATAATAATAATAATAATAATAATAATAATCATATTAATAGTAATGATATAAAAATTTTGGTATGAATAAATATAGTTTTATGTGGTTAAAATTTAATGTATAGAATTGTTTGTCAATCATTATTTTCAAATTGAGATACAGATTTCGATCTATTTCTGAACACTATATAAAACTTGAAAATCCACTCGCAAAGAATATAAGTAATGCTTTATTATGTTAAGAACTATTTTTTAAGGAAAGTCAAAGTCAAAGACGAATTAGGGTGCGAGCTGTTGTACGTTTCTACAAGATTAGGGTATGGTTCGATTTAGATGTGTAAATTATTATTAAACAGGTCAAGACCCATATAAAAGGTGATGTGTAAGGTTCTACACGGTCAGGGTGAATACCAAATAATTTTAAATTCATGATTAAAAAATTAAATTAATTCCCTCACATTTTAATCACACTGGCAACCAAATAATTTGTAAGGTGTTATTAAACATTTACGCCTATCTTGTGATTTAACATAATGTGCGTGGTCATTTCTTGCGCATACACCTCATCCAATTCTTTCTTAAGTCCTCTTATTTGGTAATGGGTCGCCACCACATCTCAGTATTCGTGCTCCCCATGACCTTCTAATTACAGTAACACATACAAACTTTCATCGACGTGTGCGTTATCTTATTTTACCTTTGTTACCCCTATTACTATAATACATACCCTCAATTTGCTCCCTAACCTCTCACCTTAAAATGTTTCTCTTCTTACTAATGAACACCTCACCACTTTTATTGTTTACTTATATTGAAGTACTTTCTATCGTCTAAAATTTCACTAATTTTGAACTAACTTTTACTAACACTATTTAATCATAATTATTCACTTTCATCTCTAATTTACAATCACTTCTACCTCTCCTCACTTCTGTCATCACTCTTATCCCCTATTTCTCCATTAGACACTGAATCACATGTTTATTTGTATACTTTCACCCCGATAAATTTTCTGTTTGGCGCTATTTTTGTAAGCCAACACAACCTTCATTTGTAAACTTACATTGAAATACTTGCTGTCTTCCTATCATTTCAATTTCTCTGATTGTACACTAACTTAGTCGGCACTCCCATATTAGTAACATTTCACTACCAATTACTATTAACAAACACTTCTAATTTTCTCTGGACACTTCCTTTATCATCTATTGTTTCTCTGGACACTAATTCACTTATTCGTTCATACATTTTCAATCCGATTATTTTGATAGTTACTCTTACTCCTTGAAACAACTCACTTAATTGTTTCTATGTCTTTTGCCACTCTTTTATCACTCCCCCCCCCCTCTTAAGCACCAACTTCGTAGGCTGTAGTTCTGCGGTTCCTTATTTCCTTTCTTTTCCTCACAAGTAGATGGATTACCCAAATATTCTTCACCTATTTAATGATGAATTGTCTTTTAATATGAACTGCTTAAGAAAATGAAATCGTGACATTCGGCTTTCTGAATAGTACCGGTACAATTTTTTGTGTGTAGAAATTTATTGTGTTTTCCCCACTTGATCTGCTGATTTAAATGTATTTGTGCCTTTTGAAGTGACTTTCAAACTTCCACAATGTTAACATTATGTGGATTGTGAGTTAATTGACGAATGAAAATATGAAGAGACATTTTGTGGTATAAAGTTACTATATAGAAATTTACACATCACCCTGTAGATGAACCACAATCTGTGTATCAATTTACATATTCAAGGCCGATGATATTCTGACAGAGTACGAACTTAGGCCATATACGTCTCAGAGCACATTAACTAGTTGTTTCGGGGCAGATATAAATCTGTACTCCCTATCGGAAACGAACCCAGGTCCGTTGAATTTGTAGCTCTAAACGCTAATCCTCGGAGAAAACAAAAGAAATAAAATTATCAAGTAACTCAGTCTTTTCAATATTTTTATTTGCAAACCAGGCTTGAGAGCGAAGAGCAAAAGAAATAAATGCAGAATGTTTCTCGCATTTATAATGCGAAATGAGTCTTACCATTTGTTTCCATTCATACATTTTCTCATAGAAGTGCGTCAGATTCTACATCTTGTGTGTCGTTTTACCGAGTCTCTACTGACGTCATATACGATTACGTAGATTACGGAATACGGAATGGAAAAGGAGTTCACGTGCTAATGGTCTCAGTTTAATAGTGGAATAGAGATTCTAAAGAATTGCAGGCAGCATAGAGTGCCTACTAATAGTCCGTACTATGAGTTCTATAACAACTTCAGTCTGAATCGTATCATCATAATACGGTGCCGGGGGGGATGAGAGAGGTGCTATCCACTTCAATAAAAATTGATTTCTCTCGTTCGCATCTTTTCTAATGCAGAGGCATAACGGCAGGATGGGAAAAATGAAGGAATGATAAAAAAAGACAAACTTCCGTAAGGGATTCAATATTGTATCCTGGGAACTGGCAGCTTCGTAGAGTGAGCCCGAGAGTTCGAACAAAGCCATGAAAGGAAAGAATTGTGGAGGATGGTGGCTATGGGAGTGACGGACGTTTCGTTTCCTTTTTCTAGTCGAGTTAAAAATGGAAGGTTAGAGAGGGATAAGAAAGACATTGCAAGAAAGATTTCTATTCTTGTGCGAAATTGAAGATGATCTTGCTAATACGATATGTAGGAGGAAAGATTGAGCTCTTGGCATTATAATAGTATTAGCCTATAGTTCGTCGTTTCACTTTGTGTTAGTAATAGTTTATTTTTAATTAATAAAACATTTTCTATATTGATTTAACTCGTAGGGTATGTAATGTGTTGTTAGCTAATGCTGTTAAACTGTATTTTAAGAACAATTGCAAATAAATAAAATTCTTTCTTGCTAAAGATTCGGGTCATATAAGAAATATTGTAATCACTAGGCTTCGTATTCCAGCTACCTAAAGACTGAAGTTAAAGAAACATTCTGTATATAGTACGCCGAATAGGGTAAGTCGCTGCGTGTTCGTGGAGTACAGTCAAGTCCCGACATTCTGAAGCTATACTAGTAAACACATGCTTGAGCCGTGATTTTCATTTTCGTCGTGAACTTTGCAGTGAATAGGAATAACGCGCATTCGTAAGTTACCGGAACTTGAACATATGCGGATGTCACTTGAAATTATTTTATATTGCAAGAAATTCTTTCCATAGCACGTGATGTTATTGGTGCATGATGTAGTAGAAAATATACCTATTGTCTGATATTTTTTCGTGTTTCATTAAGATATTGAATATGCCGCTCATCACTGAAAACCCACTAATTATCATTATATAATTTATTAATTGGGATGTTGGCAATGAACATCATGGTAGGCTACACAAATCCATGGCAACGTCGAGTTAATATCTTCATAATTTTCAGATTTTGATGGTACTGGTTCTTTTGATTACGCTCAACACACTTTCTGTGCCTTTGGTATTGCAGTGTCTTTTTGTTACTTTTATGTTCATTTTACACAATTTATATGTAATGTTACCTTTATTTACAGTAAAAATATTAGTTAAAATATTCTCAACTATGCCCTGCAATATTACACGCTTGAGCGTCTTAACTAAGACATTTTATTTCTGAAATGAACCTTCAATCAGCCACAAGTATCTAGTTATTATTTAATATGACCAGTAAGAGCATTGATCGATAAGACTGCTCACTATGACTGCGTCCCGGTTTTGATTTTCTAGAGGAAGAGGAGGATGCGTAACTATTTTGTATACGAACGTACCTGTACCAGCTCTGTGACTTCACATATACTTCTAATCAGACAACCTCATTCCAGTTTATATGTAGCTGGAATACGAAGCCTAGTAATCACAAATAATATTCACAAGAAAAACATCGAGGTTATCTAATATGAGGGTGTTTTAAAAAGTAAGGTAACAAGAGCTCTCATGGTCGAACTTTATTTTACAGCCAGATATACTGATACACAGTAGTAGGGCACTGGTACACGTTACTTTTCAACACAGTCACCATGCTCGTCCAAGCACTTGTTCCAACGGTAGACCAAGGCATCGATGCCGGCGTAGAAGAAATCTGGTTCAAGTCCCTGAAGCCACGTCATGACGGCTTGCTGAACGTACGTATCGGTGTTGAATAGCTTACCACCCAGGTACTTCCTCAACGGTGCGAAGAGTTGGATATCACTGGGTTCCAGTTCGGGGCTGTAAGGAGATTACTCTCGTACCTCCCACCGAAAGTTTCCGTGACATGACATTTGCGCCGTTATCGATAAATTTCTGCTGGTGAAGTGCCCTTCAGGCGCAAAAACCGGATCGCACTATACACTTCCACTTTTGATCGGTTTCCGTGCGCGCAGCCATCTTACAACTGATATGGCGAGGATCTGACGCAACATATGCGCCATCTAGTGGCAGCATTATAAAGCTGTGGTCTGCTGCTGCGACCCTGGCAGAAAATTCTAACAAGTGCGGGAATACATCACCCGCGAAAACTCTTGGGGTGCTATTCACAGACATTTCGCAGCACGCGCTACGAGCGTACTAAGCTACCCCCGGCTATCGACTGGTTACTTGTACAGAATTCGAATCATATCCTATCGCTAACACTGGTTTATGAATACGAAAAACGCTGATCATCCAATGGAAACCCGTGCTAAAAATGTCTATGAATACGGCCCTTGTTGTCTTACTTTTTAAATCTCTCTTGTATTAATGTAAAATATAAGTTTAAATTTAGGGAACATGTGTTCCGGAAATGTTAAATAAAGTGTCATAATTATTCGAAAACAGATTTTTAAAACCCTGTAAAAACGTTAATATTTTGTCAATAATGTTACGCTTTTGTTTCATTTAAGCATTATTTTAAACGAATTTTATTTAATTGAAAAATGGCCTGCTATTATTAAATAAAACTCTAAATTCCCAATAGCGAGGGCCGTTTGAAATGAAGGGCCGTCAGATCATTAAACAAATACGAAAGTTTAGTAGTAAGTTAAGACTTGGATATAGACTAATAATATTCCAACTCATTATTATTGTATAATCATCATGATATTATTGGGACATTTGTCGCACTTTCATACAAGTTTTAGATTAGAATATAATCATGAAGGAAGCTAAACCACCAGTGAATTTAAGCAATTCCACACCCCTGTTTTCAGATGTTCGTTGTTAATGGAATGTTACGAGGTTTCTTATACTCTTAAAAGCCCTTTGAATCGTAAAAAGTGGCGGTAGTAGCTAAGAGCCACGCCAAGCCTTTAAAGTCACTGGCCGAACAAGTCCCTCTTGAAACGAAGAATCAGCTCAATATGGCATTGTGCCGTGTGAGGATGACTGCTATCGTAAAAGAGAACGACAGCAACAGGTAAACAACAACATATTTTCTATTACCTACAAGTCAAAATGTGATTCTTACAGCTAGCAAGATTTTAGATTCCATTGCTCATTTTCAACTTAACAAGACATAATCACACGCGCTCACATAGTGGCACATGGCTTCCTAATTACTTTAAGAAATATGTGTGGAGAGTATCTCTTTGGAACTCTTTATCGTTTTTAATAATCGGCTCACTCTCGGTTAACGAATGTCCTTCGAATAAAAATGTATGCAAATGGATGCGTTTCCAATTCATTGCGGACTAAAGCAAGGTGATGCACTATCAACTTTAATTTTTAATTTTGCTCTAGAGTATGCCATTAGGAAAGTTCAGGATAACAAGACAGGGTTTGGAATTGAACGGGTTACATCAGCTGCTTCTCTATGTGGATGGCGTGAATGTGTTAGGAGAAAATTCACGAACGATTAGGAATAATACCGGAATTTTACTTGAAGCACGTAAAGAGAGAGGTTTGGAAGTAAATCCCGAAAAGACAATATGATTATGTCTCGTGACCAGAATATTGTACGAAATAGAAATATAAAAATTGGAAATTTATCCATTGAAGAGGTTGAAAAATTCAAATACCTGGGAGCAACACTAACAAATATAAATGACACTCGGGAGGAAATTAAACACAGAATTAATATAGGAAATGCCTGTTATTATTCAGTTGAGAAGCTTTTATCATCCAGTCTGCTGTCAAAAAATCTGAAAGTTAGAATTTCTAAAACAGTTATATTTCCGGTTCTTTATGGTTGTGAAACTTGGACTCTTACTTTGAGAGTGGAACATAGGTTAAGGGTGTTTGAGAATAAGGTTCTTAGGAAAATATTTGGGGCTAAGAGGGATGAAGTTACAGGAGAATGGAGAAAGTTACATAACACAGAATTGCACGCATTGTATTCTTCACCTGACATAATTAGGAATATTAAATCCAGACGGTTGAGATGGGCAGGATATGTAGCACGTATAGGAAAATCCAGAAATGCATATACAGAGTGTTTCCGAAGTCGTGTTACAAACTTTCAGGGATGATGGTGAAGGGCACATGTATCAATTTGAGATCAGGAACCATGGTCGCAAATGACTAAGTCGAAAGTTATAACAAAAAATATTTGTATGGAAATGGAATTATAATTTGGCACCACGTGCCCTCCTTCCCTTAACTTTTGGAACAGTCGTGGAAAAATGGTATGAGCCGGATGTCTCCTACGTGGGTACTTGGCCCGATACAATCTGTGACCTTTTCTACTGTTCCCATTGGCTCATTCGTATTCGAAAATCAGGTCTGCTTATTCCGCTCTCTTGTACTCCTCCATTTCACTAGGACTGATCGACTGTACAAGTTGCAGTTAAATGTACCGTATATTATAATATTTTGGTTATGATGATGGCAGGTTAAGGTAATTGACTAAATCAAAATCAGAGAACTTACTTGTAAGATTATGAGATTCTGAGGTCAGGAAAGTCTCATACACATCCTGTGCGCGTATGTCAATATTAGTCACGAATACATTATTCAAAATACAGCCATTCTCTATCAGCAAGGTGATTCTGTACAAATATAAAACGTTAGGTTAGCCATATTACTGCATAGTGCAATAGTGTATACTTTAATCTGACCATAGTGTACAACCTTTCTGTTTTTTGTATCAATGCCCTTCACTTTTTATTTCAATGAAAATAATTGTATATATTGTTGTAATAATATAAATTGGTGGATAAACTTTCTTTTGATGCTTGCAAATCCGCAATATTGCAAATCTTAAAAAACAAGATACCATTTATAAGGAGGCAGTAGTATCCTAATTGCGCATTGGTCGCATTGGTGTACTTTGGTGTTCAGCCAATTGGGAGATCCTTGTCCACGTGGATATGTTGATACGAGGTACCATTCTAAGAGCGTGCCAAGTTAAAAGAGCCTTTGGGATTTATAAGATAGTCAGTATGCGTACTTATGATAGCAAACTTGTACTAAATGCATAATAATCGAGATTTTATTAGTTGCGTCATTAACCAATATTTACATACTACAAATAATCGAACCACTTTTGTAGCTTAATGTTTATCGGCCCTGATTCAAGCCTTTAGGCTCCGCTCGGGCGTGATTTCGAATCTCGTTTCGGCTCCTTACGTGGTTGAGTTTTGTCTTTGGTTTCTCACAACTGAAAGGCGAATGTCAAGTAATCCCATGAGGCATTTTCGGACTTCAACTCGTGTACAATCCGCTATCATGAGTTCCACCGACGATACACGACCGTCCAATTAATAGAGAGTTACAAAATGCCCTATGAAAATATTTTGATATAATAATTAATGGAATACAAAGTAGCAATGCAACTACATAAGATAATTTCTTTTAATTTTATAATTAATTTATGTAAATAGAAATTATAACGGATTTACGCAGTGATAAAATAATTAACTTACAATTGTCTTTTTTATTTTAATAGGATCATTTTTATAGCACCAAATGTTTTTATTCATGTTCATATAATCGCAACATTTGTAATACGAAACATTGCATTTTCTGCAGTTGCGCCAGAGAATGAAAGGTTTTTGAGGATGAAATTTAATTAACTTAGTAAATTTAATTAAGCAAAGAGATATTTCATCAGTTGTATGTATGCTTCATTTGTTATTTCTTTGATGGACGGTCCAGTGGATGCATTTAGATGCAGATAACTGTAAATTTAGTTAAAGGGATTCGATTTAATGCATGCTGTGTTATTTACCGGTGCTATGTGATGTGGTATATCCACTGATGGATTAAGTGAAACTTTGATTAGTTTACAGTGTCGGTTATGCAGTAGATAATTGTTGGTGAAATGAAAATTGGATGTTTTGTAAATATAATTGTAATATACAAAGTCTTGAGAATAATCCCGCGCTTTCTAATTATAGTAAAATCTAAAGTAATCAACAAAATAAAAATAATGTATATTTTTAATCAATGATGACTTCTGTGTACTTACATCCTCGTACAAAACCTGAAGTTAAAATAAATTGAAAATTTTGGAGTGAAAGTTTTTGATAGAAAATATTTGAAGAAGGTTTGGATTCTGCCACCAAATAATGAGGATTTAAAGAATGAAGTTTATTATTATTATTATTATTATTATTATTATTATTATTATTATTATTATTATTATTAACCAGAGAGCAACATAATTTCAGTCCCACGGAACAGCCAAGGCAACAGAATGCTAGAAGTAGGATATCGAGTAAATGTTCCAAAAGTATCCACTCAATGTGGAAAATATTTTCGATAATCTTTAGTATGAATAACCTACCATGACAGACTTGCTTCGGTGTACAGTCTAAAGTGTATAAAGCAAGAATCAAGAGCTTGCGTGTTGTATATCACTCTAATAATGATGATGATGATGATGATGACATAGCAATGGCAAAGGAAGTTTTTAATAGAAAAAGGAGCATCTTCTGTGGACTTCTGGAAAAAGAACTTGTAGGCCTATGGAGTGTGGCATTGTATGGGGTAGAAACATGGACGTCACGACGAAATGAAGAGAAGCGAATATAAACATTTGAAATGTGGATATAGAGAAGAATGGAACGTGAGAAGTGGACAGATAGAATAAGAAATGAAGCCATGTTGAAAAGAGTGAAGAAAGAACGATGCTGAAACTGATCAGGAAGAGGAAAAGGAAAAGGAATTGGTTGGGTCACTGGCTGAGAAGAAACTGCATACTGAAGGATGCACTGGAAGGAATTGTAAACGGAAGAAGAGTTCGGGGCAGAAGAAGATATCAGATGATACACAACATTATGGTATATGGATCGTATGAAGAGACAAAGAGGAAGGCAGAAAATAGGAAAGATTGGAGAAAGCTGGGTTTGCAGTGAAGCGCCTGCCCTTGGGAAGAAATGAATAATAGTAGTGGTGGTGGTGGTGGTGGTGGTGGTGGTGGTGGTGGTGGTGGTGGTGGTATGAAAAGATGGACGGAGACCGTAACAGGCCACTAGGCCTAATACCTGCAAGGATGATGATGATGATAACACATATTTCACTTATGGTTATGCAACCTAACATTCTGTTTAATAAAGGAATATAGCTCGTTAGAAAGTTTCAATCGAATTTCTTTACATTCTGGTAATCTCCATTTTGTATAGGCGTATTTGAAATATATTTAAATTTGCGAAATATCATGTATTGTGGGAACATTTATTATCTTTAGTGTTTGTGTTATTAAAATCTACAGTAGCAGTTTCGAGAGTGCATATAATGGGACATAACGGTTTCTTTATAATTATTTGTAATTTAAAACAAATTGTTTGTCGAGAATTCCATCCAGCATGAGTAGCAATAAATTTCTTAATTAAACACAGGAGAGGTAGCTAATTACACTACCCAACATGAAATTTACCTCCGTGAAAATAATATATGTTTTTAGTTCATTTTCACGCGTAGATTCTGAAAACAAAGCTTAAAATGTCACATCACGTCACAATTTTTACATACTTTAGATATACTTAATCGAAAACGAGTTCGCGTGCCACCTGGTAACACGGGTGTCATATGATGACTACCCCTGTCCCACAAGATTACTTAGGCCTACATACTTACAAGATGTAAGGATGAAAATGTGATATTTGTCATACCATCTAATCAAACCTTTGTCAGTTATCAGGATACCACAAATAAATCTTTTTTTTTTCTAGACGTAGACACGACAAAGAGATAAACCCAGGTAGAGACCGGTCTGGCACTTCTAATGGGGTTGTAATGTAATATTATTTCCTGCATAAAACGTGATGTAACTTATGTGAGAATATGTGTTTCTTGGTAGAAGTTAATGGTTTAATGCGTGAAGTATGGGTTGAGCATATTTTTTTTGGGCAGTGTTATTACTCGTAGACCTCGGATTTTTAGGCTCGAATAGGATAGGTTGCAACAATTTTATATAAAAGTCCCTAAATGTATGCAACACAAGAAACTCTCGAACGATGATATTGCCTAAAACTAGATGCATTAAAGAACGTATGTTTCAACCTACGCCAAACGAGCCTAAAAATCCGAACCATTATTATACAACTTTACAAAAGAAAAGTGATTCGAAACGATTTAAATTTGTTCTAAATATCAGTAGCTCTATATGCGGTACATTTATTCAGAGCACTGAGTACTTTCTATTTATTCCTTGTAGAAAAATAGGAGTGAGAACAGCTACATATTTCTACCACCGCACTCTGTTCTTGGTCAGCGCTTTTACTTGTGACCATTATTACTTAATACTAAGAACACCGTATGGAAAGATTTCGACAGTCAAAATAATTATTATTTACAAAATTTTAAGAAACAGCAGAATATGTCGCCTCTGTATTGACAATAAATTAATATCCACGTTGGCTTGAAAATGAACGTTTGTAGGTTATTAAACTTAAAAAGAATGGAGAAACAGCGTTCAAATTTAGTATGTTTATCACAAGAAGCTGTCACAAGAATGATACTTTTCATTGGAACTTTCCAATAGCTAAATTAATAAAAGGAAATGAAGCAAGGAATAAAAATCCACGACTGAAATGATGAACACTGTTAGGTTAACTGCTGTACTTAAGTGTACCGAGAAAATATAATGTAGACGGAAGTTGAAAACTGCTAATAAAGACTTATAAATCTCACAAACAAATCTCAAACATACGGGCTAACAACACAGATTCCTTGGAAATAATGCTATAAAAGTTTTATTGATTAGACTGGACAACAAATTTAAACTTTGTTTTTGTCCTTTAGGTGAAACTATGTAAGTGTAAGTAATGAGAGGTGCTGAGTTTATTTCTGAAAATCAAAATTTTCCAAAACATACCATTTTTATGGCACACGCACTTCACTTATTTACACAAATTTGTTATCCTAGCATATAAAACAACCTTGGTTTGGTCAAAATTCACAAATTAAAAAGTATTTTTTTTTTTATCTTTTACGCTTGTCTTCTACAATATCTCTAATGAGTGACCAGCAATATTGAGCCAGCATACTTGCATTCCACTTCCACTGAAGCGTTTTTCGAAGATAGATATTTCTTGATGAAACATTTCCCTGTGTTCATCGCTTACAGCACCAAGGTTCTTTTTGGAAAGAAGTCCAGGTGGCTGTCAAGAAAGTGTACTTTCAGTGATATGTTGCATCCCATAAGGTGAAAGTAGTGCAACATTTCACAAAAAGTAAATAATTTTTATTTTGGAGAAACAGTACGTGCTGGATAAAAACTAACTGCAGATTTGTTTTTGAAACCAAACAATACATCGAATACACATATTTTTATAAAAAGGACAAATTTCATGTTGTACAGTGTTATAAGACCACTTTCCTGAAGCACTTGTTAGGCCGATTAGAGAGCAAAATTTTCGACACTGCCCACCAAACTTGTCTTTCAGACTGTGTTCTTAGGACACAATATTTAACATAGTCCATTTTTTTACAATGTTGTTACCAAACAGTTCCATCATTAAAGAAGACAGAGAAAGTGAATCCTATCAAATGGATCTTAACCAGAATCTAATCTCAGAAAAGTGGTAAGGAATCCAACAGAATTCTATTTTCTTTCTTTCCTTGCCTGTTACTTAGGATAGAAATTTTGTTCATTAGCCTATATATTTATAATATGGCGTAACAACAAAAGATTTGCATCATTTTTGCCTCTATTATCTGTACAGTTTTGTAGTCGTATAGAAATAATAATAATAATAATAATAATAATAATAATAATAATAATAATAATAATAATAATAATAACAATAATAATGATATATTTGCTAATTAAAACTTACGAATATTAAGAGATAATTAGTTAGATATATTATAATCTGTACATTGTAAGACAGGATACATACGCCAGAAACGAGGTTAAAAAATGACATCATCAGCAGTATTCGTATTTGATGTACAACACAGGAAATACGTCTCAGAAATAAGCATTTTTCTTCTGATTTCTTCGAATTCCTGATATACCAGATCCGTAGATGATTTGCTTCCTATGTAAGACATGATTTAAATTTCCAGAGCAACGCAATATTGGTATGAACCCTTATTGAGCGAGCAGAATGGAGTGGGGAGGACCAAGACATTGCTCACGTTGAATAGCATTGCTTGTTGTGTAAAGATGCGAGAGGAGTGAGAGATGTGTTTGCTGAAATCGATTCCTGTCACGAACTCTAAATCTATCGATGTAACTCGACATTTTTCCTAGACTTGAGGTCATGCGATTGCTCACACCAGTCTTCAGTTCACATCTTGCTATCTTACATTACTAGGAATACAGAGATGGTATAAACCCTTTAAAAAAAAAAACAAAAACAAATTCTCTCATCTCCTTCATTGTGTATTCAATATTGTTCTGATATGCTTCCCACTTCGAATATGCTGATTTTTTGGTTAGATACGCGACAGATGGGAAACAACACTTCCGTACCAAAGATAAATTGCAAAAATTGTCACATATTCTTCCTCAGTTGTTGCTTAGTGGCCACCAGTTCTGTTATTACATGCGATATTCGTGAGTTGAAATCCATGCGAGGAAAGATAACTTTAAAGATGGCAAAAGTTCAGACTTCCTAGAAAGGGATGTAAGTCTGAAATTCACGACATTTAAAAGAACAGTGTTCCTGAAACAAAAGAGTGCAGGCAAAACTTCACTGATCATTTCTTTCTGTGTCAAGAATCAACTATGTCAGTCATCATACTCGTCTGTCATACTATCGTCAGGGCAATTAATTCCTTTTTGTAGATGCGTCAAATACCTCAAATTATTAGACTAGGAGAGTGCAGAAAGATGCTAATCGATCACGTTTGGGAGTGTTTTTAATCAACCAACCATTGTTACAGCCAATCGACAATTCTCCCAACCTATTAAAATCAACTATTCTTCCAGCTAACCAACCAGCATCGTTTTAACTAGCTACTGAACTAATCAACCAATCAATAACTAATCATGCTCTAAACTAACCAAACAGTTACCCTCCAAACTAAGCAACCAGCCTGTTTGCAACTAACAAACCCATCATCCTCACAAATAAGCAACAGATCATTCTCACAACCAATCAACAAGTCATTCTCACTACTGAGCAATTGGTCATCCTCACAACTAAGCAACAGATCATCATCCAACCAAGCAATTGTTCATCCTCCCAACCGAGCGATCGGTCGACCTCCCAAATGACCAGTTTCCAGTCCACCTACGATCTAAGCAACCAACCTACCTCCCAAATAAGCAATAAGTTAACAAACCTCGTTTGAGTTAGAGAGCATGTAAGAAACTTATCGTGGGGGTAAGTGAGCAGCTACAGTTGAAGCGTAGCAAAGGAGGGAAGATTCTCAGTTGAATTTCTCCTTCCCTGATTCGCAGGTAGGTTTCATGAGATAACGAACGGCCTATATTATTATTATTATTATTATTATTATTATTATTATTATTATTATTATTATTATTATTATTATTATTTTCTTTCTGTCCCTATATTTGTACATATCAGCATTTTTATCTCAAATTGCTCCGCCATTTCTTTACGCACTCCTTTTTAACTCAATCTTTCTTTCGCTTTCTCATTTCCCCTGGAGACGTCTCCTCACACTATTCACTATGGAATTGAACTCACTTGCCCCCTCTTTTGCCTGTCGTCGTTTGTAGCGAGAGGGAGGAAGATAGGGTTAGTGTAGGAAGGAATGAAAGAACGAAGAGTTTGTGAATCTTGCCCACCGCAAAAGTCTTCATTCCCTTCTCCAGCTGGCCTAGTGATGCATTGCTAGCCGGAGGAGAAATGCCGAACAGCAAGTAAGGAGAGAAAGAGAAAAAGTGAGATATAGGGGGGGTCGGTTCTTTTGAAGAGATTCGATACCAGCAACAATCCAAGCTCGCTCGCTCCCATCGCCTGCAACCCGCTTCCTGCACTAGTTCAATTTACTCGCGGACTCCAATTCACACGGCAGCGCTCAGTTCTGTTCTCGACTGTCTCTTGCACCGTGCCCTGCGAGTACAGGAAACTCACACCGAAAGTAAAATACATTCTCACAAAACGTTTACCTTGCGGTTGTGTTTGTACGGAGTACGGAAAACGGGGAACTATAGGACCCAAGGGGGTTTGCTAGACGCACCGTTCGCCTGTGGATAAATAACTTGCGACCGGAAATAATGATGATAGAGACCACATACACACCCTGGTGTGTTTACTATATTGCTTCTCGATCTACGTACTATGATACGTGGCACATTTTGCAAACTCTTCATGAAATAAAACTGAATTTGTTAAAAACCGCGTGTCCTCACGGTGGTGTTTTAAATGGTAATATAATTCCAATGAAATACTACGATAGATATGTGAAATAGCCACTAGAAAGGATAACTCTTCAAGTTTTTGTGTGACTGTGCTTTCCAAGGTTACCTGCTGTCCGTCCGAGAAGTTATGTCGCAACCCGTTTTCTCCCATCTGTTTCTAATGGTCTCTCTGTAAAGACTAGTTGCTGGACTGTTAGGCTCTTTCAAGAAAATATTTGCTGTACGGTATTGGAAGTCTACGTAATATTATGTAATAATTTAAAGAAAACGTCATGTGATTTCCACTGTTCCGACGATCCTGCGATATTAACCACTCAGACAAACAGTACCAGTATAATGTAACGAAAAAGGTTACGAGAGTGCGTGAAGATCTAATTCTTGCTGTAGAACTATCACGTATACGTATGTATTATATTATAGATATATTAATTTGTCCTACAGAATTTATCTGTAATATTGACACTTAATATTTCAGGGGAAAAATTCGCTCCGGCGCCGGGGGTCGAACCCGGGTCTACGTACCAAGCGCTCTGACCACTGAGCTACGCCGAAATCAATCCACAGCACAGGACGAACTCTCATCCTTCAGTGTTTCCCTCTTGTAGCCTGACTCCAAGTTATGCATATTTATGTTGACGTGTATCCAATGTCTACTGCCATTATACTAGAAGCGAACTCATCTGAGTGACCTGTTGGCCGGGAATCCGCACTTATTATGCACTGGTAGCTAAGAGAATATTATAGATAATTTGTCCTACAGAATTTATCTGTAATATTGACACTTAATATTTTAGGAGAAAAATTCGCTCGGCGTAGCTCAGTGGTCAGAGCGCTTGGTACGTAGAACCAAGGACCCGGGTTCGATCTCCTGCGCCGGAGCGAATTTTTCTCCTAAAATATTAAGTATGTATTATAGTTTCGCATGTTATGCAAGTGGTGGTGGTGGTGGTGGTGGTGGTGGTGGTGGTGGTGGTGGTGGTGGTAAAGGTATTATGACTTCCTTGAAGATTGAATACTGTTTCGACCAGATAAGCTATTATTATATATTTTCAGTGGTATTTACGTGATCTCATCGGGAGCGTGTGTACTTTAAAACGACATTGAGTGGGCGAAGGCTAGGACCGACGCATCCTTGTGGTTGGATACCTCAACATTTTCCAAGATTTCCATGGCAGGTCCCCTCCGTCTGACCTTCGGGATCAGACTGCAGTCTTACACTTCTTCCATCACATAGCACCGAATTAATTAAATAAAGCATGTAGACCATCAACACATCGAGACGAATAAATTTAAGGAATTGCATAGACTCGTAGCAAGTCCAGACAAATAAGTGTCAAAATCAGAATGAAGAGAAGAAGATGACTGATAAAAGTCTAGACATAATACATTTCAAGCTAATAGGTAATATTTTGTATTTAGAAAGAATGACGAAATACGCCATAGAATTATTGTTTAGGTCACATATTGATGAAGCCACTTTTCATGTTTCCGAACATGTTCATCGGCAAATTCATACACAATTGTTCTTCAACATCAGCGTAATATTCCTAAAGTTAATATGCGGAGTGGTCTTGCAAAAGATAATTATAATTGGTCCCTTCATCGTCACGACATCCACCGTAACTTCGCAAAATTACCTCGATATATTGAAATTGTTTTAAGTACTCCAAATTCCCAACACCTAAGTAATCTTCCAGAGAGATTATGTTCTTCTGTACTTACTCAGCATAATTAAAATTTCCTAAATTAATTATCCTACAGACACTGTAAGGAAGGAGCGGATCAGAATCATGGCCAGCACTTCACTTCTCAGACCTTTCACTTGTGGTGCTATGTCAAGTGAAGTGTATACAGTATACCCATCAACGACATTTGATAGAGCAAATCAGAGAAGTTTGGATACCAGGCACTTGATGTTCTTGGTCGTGTGTGATAGGAAATGAATTACCATTTCGAATGTTAAATGTTATGGTTTGTTTAACGACGCTCGCAAGTGCAGAGGTTATATCAGCGTCGCCGGATGTGCCGGAATTTTGTCCCGCAGGAGTTCTTTTACATGCCAGTAAATCTACTGTCATGAGCCTGTCGCATTTAAGCACACTTAAATGCCATCGACCTGGCCCGGGATCGAACCCGTAACCTTGGGCATAGAAGGCCAGCGCTATACCAACTCGCCAACCATGTCGACACCATTCCGATATCTGTAACGCTACCACTGGTGCCACATCGAACTTCAGTCAATACACATTAAAACTTGGAGAATTATTGCATAAATTAGTGACAGTTTCACTTATCTTTCCTGTTTCGTTATAAATATATAATAATTAAAAACTTCACCCTGACTTCACGGACACATTGTATTTTGCATCAGTGCTACCTTTCAAATAGCAATTATTTATGAAATCTGTGCTAATTTATTTACACACTTGTTGACCACCAATTTCCCAAATACAGTCACAATTCTTTTTCTTTTATGATAGGAAAATAATGAGCTGTAATAGAATATAAAGTTTAAGTATTGCTTATCTAAGTTAATATTAGCATGTCTGACTGTAAAACGAGCAGGCCCGGGTTCAAATTCTGATTGGAACAAGTTACCTGGTTGAGGTTTTTTCCAGAGATTTTCTCTCAACCAGTTGAAGGAAAATTGCTGGGTAACTTTCAGCGTTGAACTTCGGACTAATTTACTCATCATCGACCATTCCTTATCATCTCGTCATTATCCAGACAATACAATAGACCCAACCAAGCGGCCTACTTGCGAGAGCAGTACCCAGTCAGTGCCTCTACCTGAAGAGGGACTAATCCATCAAGAGCAGATGCTGGGAAACTTTCGGCGCGCTGGACTCATTTCGCTGGCATTATTACCTTGATTGACACTAGATAAACATCACATGTGATAAAACGTCCTAAAATAAACCATGTAGGCATATATAATTCTGCCAGTAAATTTTAGTTCCAGTTAAGAGTATTGCTAATAATTGTTCACATCCACAATGACATTCAGCAATGAAACAAATTACCACCCATTTCTTCATCATCAACAATGTTATCGCAGTAAAGCGTGCACGATGATACACGGTTAGAAACAACTTTAAAGGTTACTTACGTTGGCCGCCTAATTACAGTTAGAATCAACTTTGTTATATTTAAAGTAGCATAAAATTTGATCTTTGATGGATGCTATCAAAGTGCTACTGCGGTACTATTGCATTGATAAAAGACTTCCTTTGTCGAACATTATAAGGAAATTAATTAAACTCGTTTTTACTTTGATATGACCACGCCGTTAACGTCCTTGAAACTTAGAGCTCAAGATGACAAATTATGACTTGCACGGCAAGCATAGTTACCAGATCGATTTTCAAAGCATTTCCCTCCTTAAAAGCATGTTTCTTTCATATTAGTCAAGGACATACTAAATGAAGGAAACTTGTCTAAAAGGGACGAATTAACTACCGATTTTATTTTCATTATAAATCAACATTACAAGTTCCAAAATACTTTTTTTTCCTTCAGTAAAATAATCTTGCAAAATTGCGTACGACAAAGAATGTGGTCGTACATCGTACAATTAGCCAAAATAGTCGTATGCAGTGGTATGACAACCCTGATACAGATGAACAGTACTTCACTTTCCCTCCACGCTGTTTTAAACAGATTTAACGGTAGAAACGTAAAACCGCACGTGTTGATCCGACTTTTTCTTGTGACTTCAGTGTACAATAGTGCGACTGAAATATTATTATAATATGTGGTGATATAATGAAGTTTTGTTCATGTTGTATATGCGGTGATAGTAAATCATTTCACAAGCCCTTCTTAAAAAAAAACAATTCGATTCTTATATATTTTCTTCAGCTCAAAGTTCTTAACTAGAACACAAAGATCGAACATGCGCACATTTATTTCTTCCATACGGTTAACGTCAGTAACAATAATTGTTATTTTGTGTAAGGGAAGAGACTAAGCTGAGAAACATGAATATTTGTACACATTCGTATATACTAACTACGATACCAGACACATTTTTAAATTTTCTTTTAATAAAAGTTTCGAATAAAAGATATAAAGATCGAAGGTACGGTGGTTTATTTTTTGTATTTTTTATACAGCTCTACCAGCTGAAGCTTAATTTTTATTCTGTGTCAGCTGAAAAAATGATTAGTTAGAGGTTAATCGTGGTCTGCCATGTAATAAAGACCTGTATTATACATTAACAAAATTTTGCACCACAAAATATTTTTATAATTACTTAGAAGGAGTTTCTGATTCCAATATGAATATGCGAGTCATGTAACATAATTTTACAACAATAGGTTTCTGCGATTAAATTATTTTCGTATTTGTTTTAATT
The DNA here is from genome assembly GCF_040183065.1 of Periplaneta americana. NCBI lineage: Eukaryota > Metazoa > Arthropoda > Insecta > Blattodea > Blattidae > Periplaneta > Periplaneta americana. The sequence continues at coordinate 43,803,211 of NC_091133.1, forward strand.
GTTTTAATTTGTTTCTTTACTCTGTTCATGAGCAAGTGATTCAGAAATTTACACAAGCCACATTTTTTTTTTTTTTTTTTTTTTCTCAATTTTCGACTGAATTTTAGTTACACTGGTATTCTATAGGATGTTACGTGAGCTTGTTTCGCTATTAGAAAGATACAAGATCATCGTTCTTCATCAACAAGGCCTTACAGTGAGGAAAATTGCCAACTAAGTTGGAAGAAGCCACAGCGACATTTTTCGGGCATGTAAAGATTTGAAGACACTGAAAATACCACGAAGTGGTCACCAGAGTACTGCACGGTGGCCCACCGTACAGCGCTACCAGCCCGGGCGTTTTGGCAGCTCAGTCCATGATGACGTCACTGATGCTCCACCGGTGTCGCACCGGTTCCATCAGCTTGCAGAGGTGGTGGCAGACTCCATCAGCCGCCATCAGTGAATCTGATTGGTTCTTGTATAGGGCGGGAATTAGCAGACTAATGACATCATTCACTGTTGTTTCATGGAGGTGTGTTTTGCTTTGGTTCTGCTGTATTGTTCGTAAGAAGCACAACGTAAAAACAATATATTAATGGCTTATGAGTGAACATGTCAACAGACCAGTTATTACTACTGGTTCAAGAAATAAATTGTTTATGCTCTCTCTTCTTTGAACGAGAAGACAGTACGGAAATTTAGCAAAATTTTGCTAGCTTAGCACAGACAACAACTTGTACAGCCGCTATGGTAGCCATCGAACCTTCTAGAAGTTTTGTTCCTATTTCACTGCAGCGTGACGTCATTGTCCACCGGTTTGGTAACATTCGGAATACGCTGACTGGCTTCGATGTTCACTGTAGCTCACCCATCGCACTGCTCTGTACTGCACTGACACCAACCCATCAGTTGATTGCAATCTACTTTTTTTTCTGCTTGCGCTCTTGATTTGTGCTTCCGCTTGATGTGTGGCCAGTGGTTCAGGGGCCCACAACGTACCTAACGTTGTGTTGTATTTCTTGTCATCTTCACTAACTCACGTCTGTTGTAATATCTATCGGAAATATGGCAACAGGGGTTAAATTAGATTTTGACACTTCTTTCCGCTGTCCAATAATGATCTGAAAAATAACTTTTATTTTCAGAAGGTGTAAATAATAAAAATCGACATTTTGCGCCGTGTGTCGGGACACCGTTATCGAATAGGGTAAGGTATGTTTGGCACTCATCTTCCCTGTGTAGCTCCATATTTTTAAAGTAAGAGAAAACGTTGAAAAGAGAAGAAGAAGAAGAAGAAGAAGACTAACGAAGAGATGGTCAGACTAGTTTTTATGAGAAAGTCTACGGTTTTCGATATTTTCATTAAATGAGCCGTTCAGAGCAGAAGTGGTGTAAGTCAAAAATGGGTAATGGGGGTTAAAGTAAACATTCTGTAAAATACAGCGCACAGTAGTAATTAATATTCAATTTATTTAAACTATTAGTAGTCAGTGAATAGCAAGAAAGACATATTAATTGCTACTCTGCGCTGTATTTTACAGAATTTTTACTTCAAACCTCATTACCCAATTTTGCCTTACAGCACTTTCGCTCTGAACGGCTCAAATACTGATTCCCCATTGTGAACCGGTAATTCGTCATACGTTTCGCTGGGAAAGTTTGGATTGGACATTTTCATTGTTTGGTGAAGAAAATAATAGACTACTGTAACATACAGTTTACAACTGTTTGAAGGCTCTATATTCGACATTTGGAACATAATTGGGGTTAGAGGAAAAATGAAGCGTATGAATGTGCATTTTTAATGCTGTTAAGCACTCGATAAATCCACGAGAATGACATTGTGTACTTCATATAGCCTATTTTCTATGAATACCTTTCCTACAGTAGCGGAATAATTACAATGCAGATCTGTTACGAATAATCCATCATTGCTTTCTAAGTTATGACGATCCTGTTTATTTTTATTTATATATTGAAGTAATGGCGATGTATTTTACTCAGTGTCTACATACAATTAAGTTACGTAAGAGATTGTGAATCACCCTATGCAATAAAGTCAGAGACATGAAATTGATTCTCTGGCAATCCACGTCACACTTGTCTTCTTGATACTGAAAGGGACGTACGATAGAGAAAAGAGAGAAATAGAAGGTTAAAAAACAGCGTAGCTATGGTGACAGGTCTTCTCTAGAATTTCCGACGAGAATGTTATACATGTAGCGTTTAAACGTAAACCTATGTACAATACCGAAGATGGACTTCCCTACAGCACAAGTATTTCAGTATTCTGATCGTAATTCTTAGTAAATCAGTAGTACTTACAGTCAGTGTGCTTATGTACCATGTTGCCGTGGTTGTGGACCTGGATTTGAATGCCGTTTAACCTGGTTAGTATTGTTTTTAGGTTCAACCGAACTGTAATGTGAGTTTTAGGTAACCTTATGTGACATCGGATATATATCAGTATCATATACTCCACAAAAAGCTAGATAACCACGAATTGATACAACGTCGTTAAATAATAGGTAAAATACGTAAATGTACCGTGTAGGCCTACATAAGTGTACTGGGTGTAACTAGATCCTGATAGACATGAAATAAGTTTTACAGTTATGCTGCAATTTGCCTGAAACCGAGGGAATTCTTTATGTGATATAAAATACAGAAACATTCCGGTTTAAACAGATATATCATTAACTTGTTTAAAATTGGACAAGCTGTATATTAGTACTTTTTAAAATTCTTCTTCAAATTATGAATAATTAGGGGAGCTAGGGGCGGAACAGAACCTTCAACATGAAAGTGGATATAAAATGTTAGGTGTAAATGAATGGGGGATTGCAGAAACAACACACGTCATGAAAACTAAATTTTTCAGTAGACACAAAAAACGGTATTACTGGTGGTAGACCACATCATTGGTTATAGTACTGGCTTCTTCAGACAAGCCTAATAGATGTGTCGTTTTATATCAAATTTATTGGAATGTAATGAATCATTAATGAAATAAATCAATATATATTAGCTTGACATGTGATGTTTCTGCAAGGAATCAACATTGTAGTATAATAATTTCAGTTAAACTAAAGTTTATTTGTCAAATTAAGGATTTAATATGTGCATAGACATACTCTGTACTTAATACATAAGTTCAACATATAAATGAACTTATTTTTCCATTATACGCCACACAAGAATATTATTGTAAAATTCTTGATATTTAAGCATTAGTTTGAGTACATTGTCAAGCTTTTCTCTTTAAATTGGTATGATTTTGTCTGGATATGCCAATGAAGAAGGTAAATACGGTATTTTCCTTTGCACTTATGAACATTTTCATGGGGGTTGATAAAAAATAATTGTTTTTCTTCTATCATTTTAACAATGGAAAAATAAGTGCTTAAACAAATTTTGGCCACTCGAGCGCAATTACGAAGGCCGTAAAAAAATAAGTTTCCTTGGGGCCCTTTACAGAAACAGAACAAAATTTCATGAAACTTTTTTGATGCAGATATAGCAATTGTTCAGTTACTTTTTAACATATTCCCCACCAGAAAGTCCACACCTGTGGACTAACGGTCAGCGCGTCTGGCCGCGTAACTAGGTGGCCCGGGTTCGATTCCCGGTCGGGGCAAGTTACCTGGTTGAGGTTTTTTCCAGGGTTTTCCCTCAACCCAATACGAGCAAATGCTGGCTAACTTTCGGTGCTGAACCACGGACTCATTTCACCGGCATTATCACCTTCATTTCATTCAGACGCTAAATAACCTTAGATGTTGGTGCAGCGTCGTAAAATAACCCAATGAAATAAAAATAAATAACCCACCAGAATTGAGGCATTTGTCATTCAGTGGGATCAATTTTGTAACCTTGTGTCTTAGATGTCTGCCGTCTGGAATCGGAACCAATGTGTCGGCACATGTCTTTGACATGAGTTGTTACTGCGCGCTTCCAGGAATTCACAGGTCTCCAAATGTGAAACGGATATACTGACATAAGTGGTTTCTGCATAGAATGATAGCCCTATATCAACAGTCCATGAAACTCGAATAAACTCATTTCGCTACAAATAGGGACATGTGCTGTTTCTGCAATCCCTGATTCAAATACAAAGCAGAAATTTTGTACTCATATTTTTAATGTTCACTATGAAGCATAAAGGTTACACATAGAAATGTATAGGGGCAACCAATAACAAAAAAATAAAATAATATGAAAGTGGTCCGTTCTGTCTCACCCTTGGGGCAGAATGGAACCCTCTTGATACATTGTCAAATTTCACACAGTTATCTCCCGTGAGGCAGCGTATCCAAAGCTTAATTAAAGTGGACTATACCAACATTATTCATTCAAATCAGTAGCAATAAGGGCACATCAAAATATTACAAAATTAAATTACAGTTGTAGTAGGAGACATAAGCTACCCATTCTTCTGTCGAACAAGAATACAAGTCGTTGTAGTACACGCATTCTGGATCACTCTCATCATCTTCACTGTCATTTTCCTCTTCAATTTTATTCTTCTGCCTTGTTACTTTTTTGCATTGTACTTTACTTTCCTTGTCCCAGGGACGAATTTCAGCCTTTTTTCTAGCGCTTCTTCTTGTTCTTTCAATTCCTTTTAGATCTTTCAAAAGCTTCTTGGAGTTCATTTTTGCAAGGTGATGGTGTCAAAATCGCAGCACAACCGTTCTTTTTCTTTCTTCTCATCTCTTGTGTGTTTACTTTTGGAATGGAGGATACCTGTTTTGGAGACACTTGAGGAAATTTGGATCTTTCGCAGGAATTAACTCCAACGTACCTTCTTCGGTATTCTGACCTGAGGCTGTAGTCAAGGCTCATCAGCTGGTGCAGACGAACTTGCAGTATTTATTGATTTTTTTTTTCGAAAGTCCTATCTGTTGTGCTGATGGCAAAAACCGGTCACCATTAACAATATTATCAAATTTATTAATTAATTTATTTATTTGGGCCTACATTTCTTATAAAATTGCTATTATTTTATTTACTATCCCAAAAGATAAGACTATTAAATACACATGAAAGAATCAGGAGATAATATATAGACAGGAAGAAGAAAGGTATTAAACCTAGCAAACAAGAGTAATGTTGGGATAGAGCGAACCCTGTCCATTCCGCCCCGGTCCGTTCTACCCCTACTTTGAGATTAGATTTAGCTTAACATCCACAAAATTTGGTCCGAAATTAAATAATTCTGAACATGTTAAAATATAGCCAACAATACCCATTTTAAGGAAATGTAAAGAAAAAAAAAATAAAATACATTTTCCGTAGCTTATTAGTAAATATTCATGCAAGTTACAATTTACAAAGAAGAAACGAAGAACCCCACTACAGGCTTCAACTACAATAACCAAACAGTCAAAATGGCTTCTCTTCTTTCTTAGCGCTGGATTAGTAATTCTTGAAAGTTTTCCCAGAGTGCACCATATTACATTGCAAGTTTCGTCCAGGGGTTCCACCCCGTCCCTGGTTCCCCTAGGTATAACTTGTCCAGATTTACATTCATAGTATTTGAAAATTGAAATATGAAGATTAAGAAATGAAGCTGTGTTGGACAGAATGGGCGAAGAAACAATGATACTGAAATTAATCAGGTAAAGAAAAAAAAATTGGTTGGGTCACTAGCTGAAGAAACTGCCTACTGGAGAATGTACTGAAAGGAATGGTGGACGGGAGAAGAGTTCTGGGTAGAAGAAGATATCAGATAATAGACTACATAAAGATATATGGATCGTATGCGGAGACAAAGAGGATGACAAAAAAGTAGGGAAGATTGGAGAAAGATGGGTTTGCAGTGAAAGACCTGCCTATTAATGAATGGATTATGAAAATAATAATAGCTGCTATAGAGAATCGCGATTTGAAACGACATTTTTTTACATGTTTGTTTTTATTGTGGCGTTGAAGAATGTCTTATACAATTTTGCTACGAATATAAAATTATTATTAAAAATTAAAACCAATGATGGTGTAAAATAGTACGTTCCTCTTACACTTGTGGTTAGAAAGTGACAAAGAGTATTTAAGTGACAGATTCGGTGATAACTGAAAAGGCGTCAATGGACCTGCTACGCGGTCATCTAGGTAACCTGACTTATCAGTGTTAGACTTCATTGTATTTCTCCATTTAAAACAAAATATAATATATTGTTTATCCAACACCACCAACGACTTACAGGAGTTAGAGAATCGAGTCACAGTAACATAATCTGCTATAACTCCTCAGAAAATGCATAACGTTATGCGTGAAGTAAATGAACAAGTCAGATTATCTCACGATGCTTGTAACTTGTAAACAATTTTGTTGTTGTAATAATACAAACATCTAGCACTCCCCTGAAGGAGAGTGATCTCGTGTTTAGAGGATCATTCAGTGAATAATAAAATTGAGTACATAAATTACCATAAATAACATCTTACAAATTAATATTTATTAATAACAATGTGCTTACATACATTACATACTGATCGGACATTTTGAGAAACACTCACTAGTAATTCTTGTTTATTACGCAAGATTATTGTGTTGAAATTTCTTTGTTGTTTGTAAAGAACTAAAAGTAGAGTAAATTATTCAAAGTCTATGATACATTAAAAAAGACCGACCTCCAAAATCTCAATGAACTCGTATACAGACAATATGACATTATATTAGGTTATATGAAGATTGTTCCCGTAAAACACAGGGGAAAATTCATAATTGTTCACATTAAATGCAAGAGATAATCGAATTTTAATTGATTACATTTTCTTTATATGTTATGTTTTTGTTCGATAGTCCAAACTTATCTTGTTCCATATGATGTACTGAGAGAAGTTGGTGTAATTCAGTGATGTCAACGGGAGCGCAAACGTGTCTCAGAGCCCGTATGCGCTGCTCAGAGCACGTAGGGCACGCAGGTACAAATCACTGGTGAACACAGGGGATGTACATTGCACATTGACGAAGAAATCATTCAGTAAGTTTCAGGCTGACTGGACTCTTGACTTCGTATATGAGTGAGAGATGAGGTGATGTACTTTGTTTGGTGTGTGGAAACTATTTAGTTACAAAGAAAAGCAGTGTCAAACGCCTGAAATTATTAGTTGATATACAGAATGATGTATTCACATTTTGTGTTTTTATTGGCTTTAAAATAGTAGTAAACATATGTGTAGATGTATGAAGAACTTCTTTCTCAATTTATTGTATTTAGTTTACAGAATGAAGTACAAACAAAAGGGTATGTTGCTAATAGCGTAGACTCTTTACATGTCAGTTACGAATTGCAAGTCCAAAACTTATCGAATTCGGTATTTTTACCTGACGTGTTTTGCATAGACTATCATCCTGTAAAAAAGAATATTCCAAGTCCGTGTCTATGCCTGTGTTTAATTACACAATTATTTTATTTCAATAGGTATTCTTATATTGCAAACCGATAATATAAGGTTTCTTTGCTGTCCTGAAAAAAAAAAAATACTTCAATGGACTTGGCATGTTTGCCAATTCAGGTCTTCCGTTAGAAAGTATTGACTTCATCAATGATGCACTAGCAAATACACACTATGATTGTAAAGTTCGTCTCACATTTTACAAAGCTTTAAATCCTGATATACTTTATTCGGGGTATGAAGATTTGCGGCGCAATTTATTTCTATATTTGGCAGTACGTAGGTATGTGAGCAATTTTTCTCACTTGTAAACATAAGAAACCAAGACTAAGATCAGGATTATCCGGTATGGCATAGTTGCGCCCCGCGGTCAATTGGGAGACCTAGGCATGGCATAATTGCGCCCCGAAGAAATCAGGTAGCAGAATGGGCATGGCATAGTTGGGCCCCGATGGGCATAGTACACACGAAAGTGATTGTCATAATATAAACAAATTACTTAAAAATATTACAGTGATAGCAGCATTGAAATCAGGTAGGCCTAGCATATGATCAATTTTGCTATTTCAAAATAGCACTTTTTTATCGATCACACACAATAAATGAACTGGATTTTTTGTTTGTACATCGATATCTTAACCCTACGGTACAGGGTTTCAAAAATTGAAACTTAGAACCATTGTGAATTATTAACTCTTTACCCTTTTCACTAAACTTTACATTCATTTTAAATTAACCTCACTGTACGCCACAGACGGTGTGGAAACCACTAATAAAATGTCAAGACTGCTAAGGCCTCAAATTGCAACGGCTCACTCGTTTGAATATGTCACTTAATAAAGTACTGCTAACTTCATGGTGTTCATTTTAACGGTAGGCTATTGATAATCACTGCATAAACAGTAGAAAAACAGTTAATAAATCACTGCCAACTATATGGTGTTCATTTTAACGGTATCGATAATGAATATTAAATCGAATAAGTAATCAATAAGATTGGTTGATTACGAGGCTCGAGTTTCCGTAGAGTCTTTTTCTCTACCTATTTCATAGGGGCGCAACTATGCCATGCCCCTTTTCTCTACCTGATGGGAACGGGGTGCAACTATGCCCACAAAACAGGGAACCTTTTTTATCTGCTGCATCTTATCTGACCGTGGGGCGCAACTGTGCCCTGCCCGGATTATCACATGATAATATGCGCTCGACCTAAGAAGGCTGGTGACGGTAAAAAATAAAACAATATACTTCTGAATTAGGCGACAATTGTGATATTTAAATTTGTTTCTAGAAGTGTGATTTTCATATAATAAGTATATGATTATGTAATAGTTACATAGCAATCAATTAGATAGTCTCATTATCGAAAACTGCTTAAGTTAAAGAGAATTTACATACGTATGTTTATTACTTGTTGTAGGCCTATTATTTCATTTTACCATATCCAGAATGTCCTGTGATTTCTTTTCCTTTGCTTTTTATTGATTTAAAACACAAACGCAGCGTTTATGAGCTAAATCCATGACTCGATAGCTGTATAACAATTTATTATATCCTAGTTATTATCTGAAACAGTATAAGTCAAGAAAAGTCTACGTTTACTATTAAATTCTACTATTTTATAATTGGATTTATTAGAGAGGCACATGCAGCAAAACATGCTTTGATTTCTTGTGTCTTGTAAGAATGTAACACAATATCTGTCGCTTTTAAAAGCAGTTTAATTCATCACGCAGTGGTAGGCCAATAGAGTTCGTTTTGCTCACCTCTTCTAGATCACCGCCACTGCCTGCAGAATAGATTCATTCCAACCACTCAGTGCTTTATAGCACGGAGAATCGAGTATGTGCATCTGACCTTGACATCTCTCGTGTAATTTATACCTTATTCTATAACATTATTTTAAATTAAATTACAGTTTAAAGTATTATCATGGCCTCGGGAGAATATTACTACAGACTATGTCTCTCGATTACAAAATAAAGTTATGTTGCGGAAACCTTTTTAGCAGGTGGGACTGTTGTGTAATAGAGTTTCAACTTATTTTCGTTTTATTACTATTTTAACTACATAATAAAAACACTTTCCCTTTTACGTGAGTAAAATGCTTAATTCTCCCACTTTGACCTCAATGCAACCATAAGTTGCGCGCTTCAACATTTGAGAACATCGAAAGATGAACTACTACTACTACTACTGCTGCTACTGCTACTACTACTACTACTACTACTACTACTACTACTAATAATAATAATAATAATAATAATAATAATAATAATAATAATAATAATAATAATAATGCTTGTGAACCGAGCGAGTTGGCTCATGCGTGTCGCATGGGACTCGACTCGCATTCGGGAGGTCTGTTGTTCGATTCCCGGACCGACCAAACTGACTGTGGTTTTCCACAGTTACTTAGGCAAATTCCGGATTGAAATTTTCATTGTTACGGCCCATTTTCCCTTCCCACCCGTGTAGAAAAATAATTTAGATTTTCATACCATATCATTCAATAGCCATATTAAAGTCAAGACGAATGTCTTCATCCGCTTACGGGAGGGGGCGTCCTCTCTACAACTGTTCCTGAGTTCCCAGCCTTTCGCAATATCTATGCCAGGATTCATTCCTTAACCCTTAAATTAGCAAAACTTTATTTCTCATTTGTTTAGGAAAGATCAAGTTATGTTTATGTAAACGAGATTGCTTAAGTGTAGGTCTACTTAGAAAAAGTTAGGTTATGTTATGGTTATTTAGTAGTGTGTACACCTGAGTGAAGGAAAAACTAAGCCCATGAAAGTTGATCTCTTATCACCTTAATTATATAAATATTTCAAGAAAATAATGTGCCCTCAATGAGGGCGACCATAAAGATCCACAATAAAAGCACTACAGAATAATTTAGAAAGACAGGAATTGTCACACTAGTTTATTAAACCGTGTTGGACTGCAAAGAAAACCACTATCGCAATGTCCATATTTTACATGTTGTGTAATATTATAGTATTGTGTAATTTTGGTTATTTAATTTTCCTACCAATTTTTTCTATTGTTCTATTAATATTGTAGCATATATTAACCTGTTGTATCCTATAGATACTTTGTGAATTTAAGGGTTAAGAGCACTTCCAAGGGCGGTTTGACACCTTTGAAGGGCCATTGGAATGGCTCCTGTACTCCTTGGACACCTTGACGGTGTGAACTTAGAGCGGGAAAGGGTAGGAGGTCCCCATTGGGTGAGCGAATGAGAGGTCACATGCGGCCAGTGGGCTGGTACACCCTCATCCTCATTCATCCCATACACTTCGGAGTGCACAATAGACCTCAGTATGGCCGACATGTCCTAACTCGCCCGTAGCCACCGCGACCTAACCTAACTTAACCTAACTGATGTTAGTCGTACTGTAGAATTATTTCAGAAGCGTTGATCTGATTACAAATAATATAGGATTAAAGAACATTTGAGAAAAAGGAAGCCCCAGTGTCTGAAGAAATAAACATGTAACTCCTCAAGTATGCATCAGATGAAGTTAAGAGGAAGTTTATAAAGTTTCTAAACTTTTGCTGGTCTACATGCCAAATCAAGAACGAATGGAAAATGGCAATAATTGTAACATTTTCGTAAAAGCAAGCATTAGGTTACAGTAGCTACAGAGAAATACATTCGCTGAATACAGAAAAGAGGAAGTAAATTAAAAAAATCTTAAGTCGATTAAATGTAATTATAGGATCATTACTTAAAGAGAAGCAACATGAAATCCGAAAGGAATAGTCATGTCGAGATTGTGTATTTATCCTATATCAAGTTATCCAGAAAAGATTTTCATTTTATTTATCGACTTTATAAAAGCTTTAGACAGCGTACCTCGTAGTAATTATGGACGATTATAATAAATAAAGGATACCCAGAACATTCGAGTATAGCTAACTCTGATTAATATGCATGGGAATACCATAACAATGTTCGTATACAACGAAACATAAATCATGAACTTACAACTTGGAATCAAGACGGGACCGCTCGTTGTCGTCCATATGGACGCATCATTTGTACCACTCGTAATTGCTAATATTCTTGGAAAAGTGTTACAGAAGAAAATCGAGCCCTCTGAATCTATTGTCGAAAAAGTTCGATATACAAGAATCATATTATTCGGGAATGAGTAGTATTAATATTCTTGTATATTAAATTTATTCGACTTACACTTAAGTTTCTCGGCGTCACTGTAAACAGTCTTCCTCAAGTCACTTTCCATGGAAATAATTATTTCTCAGTTTTCGATTTTTGGTAAGACATCGCTATAATTATTCAAATTAATATGCAATCTCCAAATTTTTTATTTATCTTAGTAAACTTAATAATAATAATAGTGTAATTCAGATCTATCATACAGTTTAAGCTAGTTTTCATTCAAATTTGGACGACTCTATCGCATTAAGGAATTTAAAATTTTCTGCAGTTCAACAGAGATTGCTTTAACCAACGTAAGAGGTGTCATTAAGTGCCATTAAAACGATCCGTGCTTACGTTCAGTTTAGCTGCAGATCAGAATCAATAATTCTACGGTAGAGTCGGATGGCGTGTTGAAAGGCGGTTATCATCGAGAGTGTATGTGCTGTCGAACAACGTGTATTTTCTTATGAATCATGTAACAGTCCGCGAATAACATTTTCGCCTGACTCAACCCGTTGTGATTCTTATTAATGGTAGAGTTCACGCTATACAACATCCGTTGGAAAGAATGGTGCAAGGAATTAAAAAAAAAACAAATAGATGTGAAGTTTTCTAGAGATCAAAATATCGTGATCATATGAGGAGAGCCCTTTTTTTTTTAAACTGTAGAGATGATGTATACAAGAGTGCATTGATCGTTTCCTGTTAAATTATGAGATTTGTTCTAAGTAGAGTGGCCAAGGAAAGATGACTCCTAATTCATTCATGGATCCTAAACTGCTAATCGTACTTTGGTTCAAGAAAATTGATTGAAAGGCGCTATTTTGTTCAATAGACTGAAATGTAATAAAATGCAATCGGATAATTTTTACTACTGTGCATCGTCGATTAAGGGATCACCAAACATTATCATGGACACTCTAAAGGTCGATATTTCGCTCCACCCTTGTAAATTATTTCCATTCATTCCTACAATTTTTTACGTATCTCGTTTCCGCGTTACATTTTTCTTTACCTCTCTTTCGTTTTTACTCTTTCTCTCTTCCGTTTTTCGTTTTTTTTCTTTCGTTTTTCAACTTTTCATTCGTTTTTCGACTTTTCCCTCTTTCGTTTTTTTTGCCCCCCCCCTGTTTTTTTTATTTTCTCACCTTCGTTTTCCTCTTCTTTCATTCGTTTTCCTTTAGTTTTGCTATCTTTTCCTTTTCTCGCTTTCGTCAGTCCTATTTTCTCTCTTTCTTTTTTCGTCTTTCTTTTCCCCTGATTTTCCTACTTTATCTCTTTCGTTTTTCGTCCTTTCCACTTTCTTTTTTTCTCACTTTCGACTTTCCGCTTCTTAAATTTTGCCTTTTATCTCTTTAGTGTTTCGTCCCTTCTCTCTATCGTTTTTCGTCTTTTCTCTCCTTCGTTGTTAGTCTTTTCCCTCTTTTGTTTTTCGTCTACTCCCTCTTTCGTTTTTCGTCTTTTTTCTTTTTCGGTTTTCGTCTTTTCTCTCTTTCGTTTTTCGTCTTTTCTGTCTTTTGTTTAACTTTATAATTTCTGTGGGAATATCGTCTGGACCGCAAGATTTTCGGTTTTGTATTCTTTTTATTCTGTTCCGAACACTTTTAGCCGTTATTTCGAACATCTCTTTACATTCACCTTCTTCGATTATAATATATTTCTTTTTTATATTGAAGATATCATTAGTAATATTATTAAGAATTGAATAATTGCAGAACTCGTAAAAATTATAATGTAGAAGTGACATCTTTATAACATAGAATATTAATAAACGAAATTACAGATTTAGATCATAATTCTATAACAAGGATTTCTTCGCTTGTTCAATATGTAGTTTCATTCCTCTTAAATATTCATATAAAGTAGGATGAAGGTCTCGGCAGGTATTTCCGAGGACGAGCTTGGCTGAAAGGGGGACAATACTCCAGATTCATTCCGCGCACGATCTCGTTCGGTTAGCCTCTATAACAAGCACAGAATGCGCTGTGCACGAGTTCCATTGGACTCCTTGCTCCTCGCTGTCAAGAAAATGACAGCTGCGACCATCTCAGGCTCTTTCATACCGGAGCTAAATAATTACAGCCGATAGGCTACGGAAGCAGATAGGACAGTAGTGGGTAGAAATGAACTTTGGAAGGGTGGGACCACTCACACGGCTCAGGAAATTTGTATGTCTTCCTATCAAGGCAAACTTAGACAGATGACTTTAAAAGAACCCTCCACACATTCTTCATTTCTCAATGACACCTCTTTCCACAAGCAATTTTTGTCCTCTTCTTTTCTTCCTACCAACGGGAGAGTGGCATTTCCTTAGGATGTCATCGGCAGTCATCTTGAGAAGACTTGGTAGTTTTTAAATCTCCCCGACAGGGGCGCTAGCTTGTCCTGATGTCTTCCTGGTGTAATAAATCTTGAGACCGCGGTGTGTCGCTGCTGCAAGGGTTCAACCCTCTAGACTTCGTTTTTCATTGGCTCAAGATATTCAAGGCATGTCTCATTTTTTTCCATCGTGTGGACTCTCTTTGTGACTGGTTTTATTATCATCTCGAGAAAAGATTTTTTACATCTTTTGATTTTTTCTTTTTTATGTATTTTTCATCTTTGGACTGTCGCCAATTTAAGAGGTTTGGGGAAGACCTTTATATGCTGTCTCAAGATTTTTATACCGGAGGCGACTTCTGCCAGAGAATATCTGTCACAGATATAGATGATTATCAATAAATGATTTCTTCATATTTTAGTTTTATGAATATATTTCGCTCTCAGAACTAAAGGAAAGATTCATCTTTGAACTGTTCTCGTGTAGTAAGTGGCAGAAAGGAAGCTGGGTAACTCAATTTGTTTCCTTTCAGTTGTAGCATGAATAACAGAGCACAAAGCCATTCATAACACTGGCACACAACGGGTTGTTCGGATCAGTCCTTACGCTCTGTTTCTTCCGGCTTGAAATAAAATAAATCGTAACGAATCGTAGTTGTTATAAATATGTACTTCATTAAATATCATTTTTAGACTTCTGTTGATATTTCTGCTGATAATGATACTGTCGTTACTTTCTTTTCATCACACGTGTTACTGATCTTTCGCTATAATATCTGGCTACTCCAGACAATTGAACTCAACAGAGTAGGCGACTCGTGTGATCATATAGGTGCCGTGATGATCGAAACTATGCAATATGTAGTTGCAAAACATTGGAAATGTTTTAAGTTTCAAGATATTGTGATACCCAAATATTCATTTATAATTATTATAATAATTTTTATTAACAAGCATTATTATTATTGCTACTACTACTATTACTACTACTACTACTACTGCTATTACTACTAATACTACTACTACTGCTACTACTACTACTACTACTAGTACTAATACTACTACTACTACTGCTGCTACTACAGGGACATCATTTTATTTTTACATCAATTTTTATTGTACCTGAGTTTTTAATGTACTTCACTCCCACCCCTTCTACTAACGAAGTTCCAACTGTCCTCCACACAGAACCAAGGCTGCATATAGTAAGCAGTACTGAGTGAGTATAGTACTTTCCAGAAATATGTTCGCGTTTTCCAGTGACTAAAACTTCCAATAGGCCTATTAAATCATATTTTCGCACAGGTACTGTCGTCCGTTTACCTACGTCGCATCCCGATTTTCCCCCACCTGCTTCTGCTCGCTTCACTGTAAAGACTAGTGGCTGGGCTGTCTTAGCACTTTCTGAAAACATTAACTTCTGTTAGGAATTAATTGGACGTCTACGTAGTATTATAAAACTGTTTAAAATAAAAGGGCCTCGTTAAGTAATTAACTGTCAGGTGATTTTCCCTCTTTCTACGATCCTGCGACAAAACCACTTGGACGGACAGTAGATAGCATGTCTGAGTAATTTTATGTGTGCGGATCGGGCAGAAATGAAGATTGAATTTACAGTACGTAAGGTACTCTTTTATAGAGTAGTACAGAATTATTTCAACATGAGTTACTAATACGAAGGACGAAACTGGTAATTGGAATTGGATGCAATAGTCTATAGTGCGAAAATATGGACAAAAGAACTGAAGCCTGTATCGAAATGAACGGCCACTATTTTAAAAAATGCGTTTAAATATCCATATTATGATTATTTTTCATTTAACTTCATTATCTATATTGTACGCTAATGGGCTGTAGACAGTATAATATACACTGCATAATAAATACGTTCGCATGGATAACTGAGTTCGTGAGTAAAAACACTCATTGTTAATACAATCCTGCATTTTGATTAAACAATACCTAATGAAAATTATCAAACTCAAAATTGCGATATTTCCTAGTTTACGTAAATGGATGAACTACTTTTCTTCCCTACTATACCTAGTAGAGTGATTTGTTTGTATTTTACGCCAGTATCATCGAACTTCATTCGTGGAAGGGGGTAGCAAACGGTGTTTCCGGTTCTCAAATTTAATCCAAAGGTATAGCCAGGTTAATATTAAAAATGTTAGTAAAAATAAAATTATGTCCCTGTAGTAATAGTATTAGTAGTAATAATAACTTTTGTTTACTTTCTAACATATGGCTACACAGATATAATATTCATTTGGGAATGCAATATGTAATAGGGGTAGATTAGATTGAACTTATGAATTAGTATTTTGTTTATAAGTACATATTAATGGATTAATTAATTTGTCTATAGGGACATATGCAAAAAGTGAAATAAATATACAGAGTGGAAATGAAATAACCTTGCAGATTGAAAGGGACGATAAGGTACACGTAAATGAATAGAAAACCTATATTACGTTTTGTGATTAAATGGTTATTTAGAAAATTAAGATTGATGTTTCAGCAGTCCTGTAACATCATCGCTAATACGCTCTGCTCGAGACCCAGATGTAAGCGGTGAACAAACTCGGTGAGTCTCCGTACGTAACTTGCTGTCTGCTGAGACGTTGCCACGCGTTCGTTTCGTGCAATACCTTGAATTTAGAGGGTTTTGAAAATTAAATTTACACGGAAACCGGATTCGCTATTTAAATACGCCAGAAGGATAAATTATTCTTTATTATATTTCCTATCAATTTAGAACAAAAGTCACGATTATATTCGCAATAGTTATCGAATAAGAGATCTTTAAACATTCGGGGAAAAAACATTTTTTTTTCTGAAAAATCGATGAACTTTCCAATAATATGTGTTTTTTTTATACAACATGAGCTATTCGCTCTGAAAATCTGCAAGGCTATTTCACTTTCATTCTGTACATTCCTTAAATAAAATAATGTGAAAATGTTATTTTGTTGTTGTTTAGTTAACTGCTCAAAGCCAGGTCTGAACTTCACAAGTGATACCAATATAGCACCACTTATGAGGAACTAGACCAAGAGATAATGGGGTAGAATGGCCAGTTTCTTTCCCCCTCCATTGTATACATCGCCGATTAGCTACATATTACACTAATCAGACTTCAGATGCATACAAACAATTGTTTCATTCTCTGATATATACCGTCAAGTGAGATGTACTGCCTGATAATAGATGTATCAGTCAGAACCTCAATCAGAGGTAAACATGTATATAATCCAAGAAAATGTTACTCCAATTTAAGTGTTTATATAGTGTTTGGAGAATATTTCTAAGTAATAATTTATTAAATATGTGGAAAAAATATTTAAAAATTAATAATTGTAGCTATATACACTAAAAAATGAATAACAGCATATGCAGCAGGCAAAATGTATTTACAGTGACTCATAGTATTACGTAGGCTTCTACGGAGCACATCAGAGAGAGAGAGAGAGAGAGAGAGGCATGGTTCAAAGCTTTGTTCTTTATTTTTCTGTAATTGTATTTTGTTTTTCTTCTCGCTTCTTACATTCGTAGGATCAGTAGTATAAATTAAATTACGGTTTGTTTAACGAAGCCCTCAACTGCCGAGGTTACATCAGCGTCGCCAGTGTGCCGGAATTTCGACCCGCAGGAATTCTTTTACATACCAGTAAATCTACTGACATAAGCCTGTCGCCTTTAAGCACACTTAAATGCCATCGACCTGGGCCGGAATCGAACCCACAACCTCGAGCACAGAAGGCCAGCGCTATACCGACTATCCTACTTAGGCCGACTCAGTAGTAGAGTTTATTCGAAATTTAATATAGCAACCTGCTAAAATTAAAAGTAAGCATGTAAAATATGTTATTTTAATTAAGCGAACACTTGGTCTATCTACGGAAGCGTACTTTCATATATTGCGACAAAAAACTTATCTTAGAATGTTTATTTAATTTAAATGAAATGTTGGGACTAATTACGTAACTATAATAAATATAATTGTGAAATATCATTCAATTACATGAATAGGTACAAAGAATGTCTCCGTCTAAGCATAAAAAAACGAATTTATGCTTGTTAGTGACTCTCAGAATATAGTTTGATACTTTATCATACAATATGCAATGCCTCGATATTATAAATCTTGCTCCTGTCCTCCCGTGAGCTGCCATCTTTCGGCAAAGAGCCAATGTAAAGGATCCAAATATCGAGCTATAATAGACTGTAATGTTTACATTTCATCATTCGAGAAATGGCTGCCGTGCCTGATACGTGTAGTGTTGTTACCTCTCATTAACGAGTTCGGTATCCCACTTGCAATTATTAGCATTAAATCATTAATGAAAGAAAGTTTGAGTAATCGGTATTGAAAAGTAAGAAGTAAGTTAGAATCATAACTTGTTAAATGCATAGTATCATGGGATTTATAGCACATGTGTAACAGTTTCTTAATCATGCGTAGCACACGCATAACTTTTTCTTTATCAGTACTTTAAATATTACGTATGCATAGGATAGTGAAATTTATAGCACAAGCATAACAATTTTTTACTCGTACTTCCAATATTACGGTAATCAGTACGTAAGGAGACATGGCAGGTACAGCACACGTGTAAGGGATCTATGAATTGATTTATTCAAAATTAATAGTTACATCTGAGACCATAATTCTTGGGAAGTAGGATTGTATTTCGGGAGGGGGACACTACGACCCTGCACTGCGGCCTTTCAAGATCTGTTTCCTTAACCTTCAATTTAGGCGTATTCCCAACCTACAACTGTTGACTACACTAGGTTCGCTGCGTACACAGGTCTCGAGCAGGCAACCCCACTCGTCCCTAGGCCAGTTCCCTCCGTGAGTCGTCAGCCGGCGCTCGTGGAATGCTGTAGAAAGGCGAAGGAATGCGGAAATACCTAATATAGAGAAATGAAAGAATTCAGAAAAACATTTCAAATGCGACCCTGTACACCAAAAGTGTCACTGTGGACTTTTAGTGAAAAATCCCAGTTCTCATCAGGACTCGAACCCAAGCTGCCTGCGTCACAAGCTGAAGATCTGACCACTCAGTCAGCCACCACAGTGGTTATCATATATCACTCCTTGACGTGCAATTTGTCGTAGCTATTGTGAGCCGTGTTTTACATCTTAATATTTTCAACTCGAGCAATATTTTTGCTCACTCCTGTACAATAGAGCGCACTGTTAATAGTTCCACTGCAAGCAGCTTAGGTCTTTTGACTTTGAATATGCACTTAAATACTTCTTTAAATGTATTAATAAATCATTATCAATAATATATATTTTGAAATCACCCGTTTCCTAGCAAGTCAACTCAAAACCAAATGAGCAGAATATTTATAGGAAAATAATTTTAAAAGACTTAATATATTGTATTCTTATGTGCAAGATTACCATAATTGATTAAACAAGGCCTTCTATGCCCAAGGTTGCGGGTTCGATCCCGGGCCAAGTAGATGGCATTTAAGTGTGCTTAAATGCGACAGGCTCATTTCAGTAGATTTACTGGCATGCAAAAGAACTCCTGCGGGACAAATTCCGGCACATCCGGCGACGCTGATATAACCTCTGCAGTTGCGAGCGTCGTTAAATAAACCATAACACACTTGATTAAAGAAAATATTTTTTTATCTATGACCGTACTGACATGAAATTATTATGCAATGATCATCTACAGTAATGTTAAATATGTAATCAAACTGCAAAAGTGTAGTAAAGTCAATTACAAATGGAAACAAAAACAAAACTAAACATTTCCTGTTTTATTGATATAGCCTATATATTATGAACATTACAATTTTGGAACACAATTTCTAGTACACATTAAAACTTACAAAAAGGAACTGTGATTTCTTTTTTTTATTTTCGTACCTATAGGAACTGCAAATAAGAATCACTTGGATTCTTTTGTTTCCCCACTTTCTGAAACGTCGCTCGCACCGCTCGCGTCAAAACTGACTCCAATATTCGTGTCTCAATAGCTATTATTATAAGATTGTTGCATAAATAATTATTATACGTTAATATTGTCAACAATTTTTATTTTCAGATTCACGGAAGTCTCGGAGAAATTTTCAATTACTGTTGGAAAGTTGTACACATGAACCAAAGCAGGTAAATAGTAGCTTCTATAGCCCTATATTTCATATCGTTAGCATATTCGTTAAAAATAGTTTTTTTGTAAAACTGCGTTGTATTGATAAGTGATTAATGTTAGACTGATTTGATTTTGCTGCTGCACAGCCAATCATCATAAAGCACTAAAATATTACACGGAGTTGAAACTGTGGCGTGATTTTGAAACGAAACACTGTGATGAGAATCATTTTGTGAACAGACATTTTCTATACATATCTGACACATATGAATAATATATGTCGAATCACGTTTCTCTTTACAGTAACAAAACCAGACGAAAGAGACTACGTGATGTTCTGTTACACCCGCCTATAATTCATGGGGAACGCAGATGAATCAAATGGAGACCACAATTTTAAAACGTAATCATTTTTATAGACAATGAATTGTTCCATACGGAAGTAGTAGAAGTGGTAATACAAGCGAAATCAATTATTGGGTACATGTTTTTATCTATATTGAAATGTTGTGCATCGTGTGTTTGTAATGCAATACCAACACTTCGGTCCAATCTTTTTTTTTAAATATTTACTCAATATTGTGGGAATGTATCTCACTGAGCAACATTGACCGGAAAAATGAAATATCTCGGTTTGAAATTAGATAAATTAACAACGTTACAATAATTTTTACCTATGAGTACTAGAAATGTAATAAATAACAATCGAATTAAAAGTTATGCATTTAAATTTAATCAGCTTTTATACTCATGACTTGAATTTATTAAACAAAATCTTCACATCGCACCAAATATAAATACAAGGACAATGACTAACTGACCGAGCATTTTTAACTGTAATATCCCTGATCAAAGAATCTTTCAAAATTAGGCCGAAGTCTCCTTTGAAATTCGTACACAGTAGAACGATTCTATTGCACTTTCAATTATGTTCGCCTCTTCTTATCATAATAATAACTCTGAGTTTAACTGTATTCAATTTGCCCCATAATGGAGAAATTTGGGTATAATTTGTATTACTGAAGTAAAACATGATTTAAAGTAGCCTACTTATAAGATCAAATTATCCCAACTATAGGTTAGTGTATTGTATCCTAGGACAATGCAGAGGTTAGATAGGCATTTAAAAATTGTAATTAGATCTAACAAGATAAATAATAATTTCAAGGGAAAAATTGTTCCGGGGCCGGGTATATATCCCGGGACCTCTGGTTGAACGTACCAGCGCTCTCCCAACTGAGCTACCCGGGAACTCCACCCGACAACGTCTCAAATTTTCCCTTTATATCCACACAACTCGCGTGGGCTGACGAAACGCCAGAGACCCACATCGAGTGCACACAATCTCTGTGTGACTTGGAATTGTGGTTTTCTGTTAATGTACACAGTGATGTATATATTATGCAAATCTAGTCTTTCAGGTAAAGCTCCCTGTGAAGCAGATTTGAATAATTTCAAAGGAAAAATTGCTTCACAGGGAGCTTACCTGAAAGACTAGATTTGTATAATATATACGTCACTGTGTACGTTAACAGAAAACCACAATTCCAAGTCACACAGAGATTGTGTGCACTCGATGTGGGTCTCTGGCGTTTCGTCAGCCCACGCGAGTTGTGTGGATATAAAGGGAAAAGTTGAGACGTTGTCGGGTGGAGTTCCCGGGTAGCTCAGTTGGGAGAGCGCTGGTACGTTCAACCAGAGGTCCCGGGATCGATACCC
The DNA here is from genome assembly GCF_040183065.1 of Periplaneta americana. Classification (NCBI taxonomy): domain Eukaryota; kingdom Metazoa; phylum Arthropoda; class Insecta; order Blattodea; family Blattidae; genus Periplaneta; species Periplaneta americana. The sequence goes on from NC_091133.1 coordinate 43,824,922, forward strand.
GGCCCCGGAACAATTTTTCCCTTCAAATTATTCAAATCTGCTTCACAGGGAGCTTTACCTGAAAGACTAGATTTGCAAGATAAATAATTTTCAGTCAATAGTTACGTTTTTACCTCTGATTGATGTTCTGGCTGGTATGTAGTTCTTCAGCCTTAAACACAAAAAATTACCGACTGCCATATGCTAGTCTCCTTCGAAAGACTTTGGTTGATTCCGTGAGAGTTGACGTATACATGTGAAGGTATTTATCTTAAGGGATAAAACACGCTCAGTAAAATTGTCCAGTTTATCATGTGTGACACCATATCTGACAGATTAACTACGCAGTTTGTCCAAAACTAACGGCCGCCAGGAGTCTCGGGTTATGAGAGGGGGTCTCAAAATAATGACAATAGTAGCAGTAGGAGCAGCAGCATTAGTAGTAAAATAACCAAGGAAGAGACTAGTAAAGTGCTTTCTGTGGTGTGTGGCAGAGTATGGGGAAGAAACATAACCATTACGACGAATTGAACTGAAGGGACTGGAAGCATTTGAAATGTAGATATGGAGAAGAATGGAACATATGAAATACACAGACAGAATAAGAAATTAAGGTGTCTTGAAAAGAGTGGGTGAAGAAAGAATGATGCTCAATCTGATCAGGAAGAGAAAAAGGAATTAGCTGGGTCATTGGCTAGGAAGAAACTGCCTACTGAAAGATGCACTGGAAGGAATGGTGAAATGAAGAAAATTTAGGGGCAGAAGAAATCTTATGATAGACGACATTAAAATATGTGTTCATATGCGGAGACAAAGAGGAAGGCGGAAAATAGGAAAGATCGGAGAATGCTAGGTTTGCAGTGAAAGACCTACCATTGGGTAGGAAACTATGAATGAATAATAAATATAGAGTGACATTAACTTTTGATTTTTCGAGTAAACCTTCATTCATTGAACAGTATTGTTTGTTGCTGCCTCTCGTTCTCCTACTTCGCATCTCTATCGATGTCTCAACTCCGTCCGTGCACTCTATATTTTTCGCTTTTCTTTTTCTTCTGCTTGTTAGATAGCATAGATGAAGCGGGAAGCAAACAACAAATTGCAGCCCTTTTATTCTCCACATTTGCACGAGAACACTTAGAACCGAACTCACGAAAATAACTGATGAAACCTAATGGATAAACGTAGTGTTGTGCCAACACACGTCCAGTTCAGTTTTTCTCTCATTGTCAGTTGTTTTACGCAGTTAAACTGAGCATGTCTGGGGCCATTTACGCACGACTCCGCTCTGTTTTACTTTGTTTTGTTTTGTTTTGTTTTGTTTGTTTGTCGCTTTTTCTGTCTGTTTATAGGTCAAGTGTTTTGAATAATTTATAAGGAAGATATATTCAAGGATTAAATTAGGTGTAAAATAAACATCATTTCCCTAGCCGTGTGAACCAGGCAACGCCCGAAATGGACTTAAACAAAATTAACACTATAGGGGATCGATCATTTTTTGTGTCTGAGGCTGTACATTATCAGGCAGTACATTTCACTTGACGGTATGTGTCGGAGGAAGAACAATTGTATGTATACATCTGAAGTCTGATTAGTGGAATATATAGGTAGTCGGTGACGTATGCAATGCAGAAAGGAAGAAACTGGCCACCCTACCCTTCTGGCCTAGTTGCCTTACAACTGATGCCTTATTGGTGTCACTTATGAGGTTAAAAATTGTTTTCGGACAGTTGACTCAACAACAATAGACAACTTAAGTTTTGATATAAGGCTTATTATGTAAATGTAAATACACCTCATATTAAAATCAGGAGCAGAAAAGTCTTCGGATTATTTGTCTTTCACTAATCCATAATTTGTGTACGTGGCATGATCTGGAATTAGAGCTGGGTAGGTTATCAATTAACCTAGAATTATATCCAAATTATCCCATTTTTGTAATTTGTAAATTAGTAATAGGCTATTAATTATGTATTACTACATTTTTAAAAGAACATGTCCTAAACACATGTAATGTACACTATATGAATATGGTTAATGTGTTATATCTGATTCCCCAGAAATATTACTTTGAATGTGATGGTTCATTTCATAGACTGGTAAATAAAAAACCCCTTTTCTTACCAGGCAGTATCAGTGTGATCAACACAAATTTTTAACATTCTATGATAGGTAATTGCAAAATGACAATATGGAGGGTGATTCAAAAGATTGCGCACAAACTTAAGGAGCTTTAGAATAGTAAGTAGTAAGGAGAAGTAATCCTGGGCAGTGTAACCCTGGGAAATGTCAGGAACTACTTAATGGACAATCACACATACAAGTTAAGCAAAGATGTTTACTCAGCACTCATCAGATGCTACAAGTATCCTGGCTAGAAATGTTTCTTGGTTGGTTATGCCCCCAGAAGAAGAACTCAAGAGGCGTGAGATCAGGGGAGCGGGGTGGCTAATCAATTGGACCTTACCTTCCGATCCAACGCCCGGGATGTGTGTCATTTAGTATGCAACGTACTTGAAGAGAAAAGTGTGCAGGGGCACCGTCTATTTGCATCCACATCTGACGACGCACGATAAGTCGTACATTCTCTAACACAGACATCGCAAAACGTCACAAATTCATGGCGGAATAAAAATACTACCCGCTATCACACAAAGTGAAGGCGGAGTGGGGAGCATCGGTCGCAGTAAGTAGACAGCAGAGGCGATTTGTGATCGTCACTAACTTCCGTGTTAATAAAAAAGAAATAACAAGAGAAATAAGGAATGAATATCTTTTTAGTATTACGTTATTTTTATTTGTTTTGAATGTGGTGGGTCAATTTACACACTGGTAATAAAGTTTTTTTTTACCAGGCGGTATCAATGTGATCAACAGAATTCGTAACATTCTATGACAGGCAATTGTGAGACAGGATATATATATATATATATATATATATATATATATATACTCGTACTGTATATATATGCTGTATGTATATATGTGTATATTGTATGTATATATGTTTATATATATTTAATTGGAATGTTTTTTAAGATTAGGTGAAGTTTTATTCAATAAATTTTAACTTAACCCAAAATACCTCACTGTATTCAAATTACTCTGACCCACCCTTTCAAATATAAAATAACATCAATACAGAAAACAACGGAATAATAATATTAATAATAATAATAATAATAATAATAATAATAATAATAAGAGCAAAATGTTTATATGTTTGGTTAAATGTAACTGTAAAGAATTAAACAAGTGCAATTTAGTGTAAAATGAGAAAATTTGAATCGAAAGAATGGTTAACATAAGAAAGGATAAATTGATATATTAAAAATAAACATTGTACAAAAGTAATATTTGAAGAAAAATCACATTATTCTAGAGAAGAAAAGCAGTCTTTCTCATAATTGACTTTTAAAAGTATTAAATGTCTGGCAGCCCTTTACACTATGCACACCAAAATACACTATTTCACTATTAGTGCTACACTATAATAAAGAATGAAGGCTTACATAATTAAACATTATTTACATTATTGTAGTACAAAATTTACAAAATAAGCAGGCTATAGTATTATGAAATAAAATAATTTGCATTAGAATACATAACACTGTACATAAGCGAAATATTGTAAATAATGTTTGATCAATGTAGATCTACATCCTTTATAATAGTGTACATTTTTAATACTTTAAGTTGTAAATATTACTGTAGATGTTAAACTGGTTCATGGTTTGTTCTGCCCAACTTCACTAAACAAGAGTCGTATAAGCCGAGAGTCAAGTGCGTCGCCTGCTAGAAACACGCACGTCGTTTACTTAAGAAGTCCAGTAATACCACAGTGTAGTGTATACAGTCATGAAGCTTGGGATGATTTTTTGCATTTCTCGCGATAGTTGTTGGCCGCTTGAAGCGCTGTGAGTTCTAGGAACAATAGACTGTGCCACTGCCATCGTGATCTAATACAGGCCTTAAGGCAGACCATGTGACTCGCTTAACCCGATCATGAAGGGTGGGGTTTCAACCATATAAATTAGTTGGAATGCATGAAGAGTAATATATATTTCTCTAAAATGTAGTGTAATTGCATTAATAGAATTTAAAACAACGATTATGAGACACTTCAGACATAATTCCCTTGCAAGTTAAGGTGTAATATTATTTTGGTGTGAAAATTACGTTCGAATGTGTAATACCTGCCTTTCTTTCGATGAAATATTGCTAAATTCTTGTACATTCATTTATGCACGACTCAATAATTTTCAATTGCACCGCACAGATATTTAGATATGTTGAAATTATAGGTTATGTTTACTGTATCAATACTTCAATTCTCGCATTTATACATTATAATTAAGCATAATGTTATGTATGATACCCCGCACATTCAATTTGTCTGTATTTGAATACTACAGTTGTGTATTGAATTATTGTATTTGTCTACTACCTAAGAGACGAAGTAACACAATCGTACGTGGTCTAATTTCGTAGGGGTGGTATGGTAAATTTTCTATCTACAATTAAGGAAGGTAGATGTGCTAAATTAAAATAACAATACAAATTCTTTTTTATCAAACGTCACAATAACTTCCATTCTAAACTTTAAATGTTGTTGCGAACAGATTATGGTAACATGTAAAATTCTCTTCACATTAAAATAAAACAGTTTTGTAATTATTTCTGCAACATGTTATGCAACAAGAAGTAAACGGAACTTTTGGACACATTACATTAAATAAAACTTAGCAATGATAGGCAGTAAAGTTATAATATAATATTTCACTGAGCTCCATACACTGAAACAGAAAACCTGAACATACATTACTTCCTGGTCTAGATCGAAAAGGCATTGACTGTGCCGTATTTCGCATTGTTATGAAAGTTGTGTAAACTGTGAAATGTTCGTTATCGGTTATAATAATTGTAAATGGCTAAAATACAATAATTTGAATAATAATATGGGACAAGGAGACGTTTGTGGTACTATAAATTGTAAGAAAAAGAGGTCAGAGTTATCCTTCTTCCGAAAGATCCAGGAAGGTGAGTTTATAAAATATGATATATATTTTATGAAAATAATATGTAAACCTTATCTATTTCATATTTCAATAGTGGAAGGAAGTTGTTAATTTTTTCAAAAGAACACGATATCGAAAGTATACATTTCATCGTCTGTTAGGGAAAGATTCTGTGATGAGGCGATAGTACCGATTCTGGTGGTTAGCAACTATCTATGGATGCATATTTATTAAGTATTGAGCTTCGTTACTGTAAGAGTATATACTAGACTGTAGTAATACTTAATCTTGTAGCCTACTAGGAGAAAGTACGGTCACTGCCTATGTAATGTGTGTGTGTATGAGAGCTGTCGGATCTTCCCACTAGACACGGGCGTTACGACAGCTTATAATGCCGGTAAGTTGCATATGCCCCGCACTATATTTCCATAATAAGTCTTGTCATTGTATGAATCCCTTCTGATTTCTGTTTTATGGTGATGTTTGACAAGTTATTGGTTACACTGTCATTCATTTTGTTTAGTACATTTGAAGGTAGTTATGACTGAATTTTTCAACTTGTGTCGTTTCAAATGTGAAATGTTTCCCTCATGTTTCTGTAAGTACCAGTACATATTTTACCACACATACGATATTTAGGTTAACTGTTATCAAATTATTACCATTTAATACCTTTTCGTTACTATCCACATAAAAATTCCCTTGCGTAACAGTTATGATTGCATTGAACTGACATTTTGCACAAATACAACTCACATGTGCATAAGCTAGGATTGCTCTGGGATTTTATATACAATAGCATTTATATTTCACTGTCCAGAACGTTTTACACTTTAATTAGTTATTTTAAAAATTGCATTGCCTGTATTATTGGAATTGAACGTAACAAAATGTACAAAATCTCAGTGGACATGTATCATAGATGAAATTTTAGTAAAAAATTGTTCTTCCTACGTCATTCTCTGAAATTCTAAACTGATTCGGATAAGAACTGTATCACGAGAAATATTTCAAACACGACAAAATACTTAAAAATAAAGAACTGAGAAAACAGCGAGGAAGACGTGAACCAGATCTCTATAGCAATGCGCAAGTCTTTAAAAATGTCCAGTGAGGACTGAATGATGGTCGGAACAAGTAAATATTGATATTATCTCGTAGAGGAAAAATGTAAACTTCTAATAATGACTCTAACCATTTTTGCAGTGTTAGTTTTAGTTTTCTTTAATGTGGTTTATTTATGGTCGCCGGACTGCATGGTTTTATAGCGATTGTTCAATTTAAATGCAATGAAATTTTTGTAGGCCTACTACATTAACAATATGAATATTTTAATACAGATTACAATTGTAGTTTGTCATACAAGTTTTTAAAATGTACCGTAATTAAACTTTACATAAGAAATACCGTCTCTCACAGCATTTGGAAATTATATAGAAATATTCATCAAATATATCATTACAGAATGTATTCTTTACGAATGCATTCTGTAATGATATGTTTGATGAAAACTTGCAGTACTTTTTAAGAAAATCTTACAAATATTTCATGACATTTGAATAACCTTCCATATATTTCTACTTACTACGATTCAAAGCTGGTTGCTAGATTGTATACCAGTAATTCCCAACTACTGGCTCTGTGATGTCACATGTCTCTCATCTCGAACTCCTTGAGAGGGAAACCATAGGTAAAAGGGTAAAGTAGAGGAGTGGCAGTGTAAGGGATTGAGATGTTTTTTTAAAACGAAGACACAATATTACTCTCCCTCACGTGCTCTTCCAGCTCTGCTCCGAAAAGGCAAACGCGCTCGACGTCATAGGTTGGCCAGTTGAAAATGACTGTTGTATATTGTATTCACTGATTTTAAAAAATCACAACGTTGTCTGAATTACGAACTACTTAAATACGTAATCACATTTGTGTATTTCTCTTGACTGAGTTACTTCAATTGTAGAGATTTTTCCTGTATCCAGGCTTTACACGACTATTTTTATTCCATATGAAAGTAAGAACAAATCTCATTAAAAGTTTCAGAGACGAATCTCATCGAGTTCGTGTGAATGATTAAATTGTAAACAAAAACTGTTACATGAGAGATGAGATGTAAAAATTGAGAGATTCATGGAGGGAGTCTGATGACGTAGCCGCAACCCATAGGCTGGTCTGGCGGTGTGGGCGAACACACACTGTCCGCTCATATAGTCAGTTTCAAAGTCGCATCAATCGGCGTAGCCGGTGTGACACCGCTGCACAGAACTCGCCTCGTTAGCTACAACTTTGGGTAACGGCAGAGGCAGAATGAAGTGAAGAGGGGGAGGTCACAAAGCCCTTGACCTCTTGTTCCTACTGCTGTACAATCACCATTCGAGAATGACATCAAAATACGAATTGAAAACCTGTGTACTAGGGTTAATTCTCCAAACATCGCCAACGCTCTCATCTACAAGAATCAGGCCTTTTAGATCTCATCCGGTCTCACAAAGTATTACTCTCCTTTTCAAAACTACTATAGGCCTATCAATAGAACTCCAAAGAGAAAATATGAAGCTACAAAAATTAGAATTCAATAAGTTTAGAATATTTCGTTCATTCATAATTTTCTAACCAAGGGCAGATCTTTCACTCCAAATCCAGCATTCTCCAATCCTTCCTATTTTCTGTCTTCCTCTTTGTCTTTATACAATAATCCATATACAGGGTGATTCAGAAGGATTTACCGTCCTTTGCGGAGCTTATTTCCGAAGACATTCTGAGCAAAAAATGTCATATAAACGTGGGTCGTATTCTCAATATTTACAGAGTTACGTTTCGTTATTGGAACGCATTGCTGTGAACGCATGATCTTGGTCAGCGTGCAGTCAGCAGCCAGCGCGAGCGCTACGGAAATCAAAGATAGCCGTATGCAGTTACGTAGAGCGACGAGTGCCGTTCACAAGCGTGCGGCCAAGTGTACTCAAGTGGACGGCGACATTTTTTTTAATGTGTTGTAAACTCTCCAAGACTGTAAATTAGGATAGAAAATTGAACTGCAAACAATTAAGTCGGTGGAAGTGGTGTGATTTGTAATAGGCTAATTGTTGTGATAAGTGCGTAAGAATAATGTAATTTTCTAGTTAAAAATATAACAAGATGTCTGTACGAAGCAACTAAGGAGTTCACAGCACATTTTTAGCTTCATAATACTTGCGAATTAAAGAAATAATACTTCTAAATGGTTCATTCTCTATTTGTATTATTCTTTTATTTTTAAACTAAAGAAAAAAACGTATTTTACAAACAACTTTAAATTAGTGTAACTCTGAAAATATTGAGAATAGAAACTGTTTATATGACATGTTTTGCTCAAAATGGCTTCAGAAATAAGCTCCTCGTGAATCACCCTGTATCTTAATGTCGTCTATTATCTGATTTCTTCTGCCCCGAATATTTCTCCAATTCATCATTCTTTCCAGTGCATCCTTCACTAGACAGTTAGTCTACTTATTATCCAGTGAGCCAACAGTTTCTTTTTCACTTCATGATTAGTTTCAGCTTTATTCTTTCTTCACCCACTCTTTCTAACATAGTTTCATTTCTTACTCGTCCATTTCTCACGCTCCTTTCTTCTCCACACCCACATTTCAACTGCTTCTAGTTGTTTCTCTTTACTTCGCCTTAATATCCATGTTTCTGCCCCTTACAATGCCACACTCCACACAAGCACTTGACTAATCACTTCCTTACTTTTGTTTCCAGAGGTCAGCAAAAAAAGGTTCCTTTTTTTTTAAATAAGAGCTTCCCTCGATATTGCTATCCTCCTTTCGACTTCTTGGCAGCAGCATGTGTGACTACTTACAGTGCACCCCAGGTATTTGAAACTGCACACTTGTTCTACTGCTTCATCTCGAAATTGCATGTTCACCTTCTTTATTTTTCTACCGATAACCATTTCTTTGTCTTGTTTGCATTTATTTTCATCCCATACCAAATTTTCAAAGTCATGTGACCTACAAATGTAAGAAACCTTTTTCTGTTTATTCATTCCTTCAAACACTTGACCAACGTTCAACCTCTTAGCCTCAAAAACAATCTCATCCAAACTTTAGTGATGCCTCACTTCGATTATTGCGATTCTCTATTCACGAATCTAAAATACTGATATTTTCCACGAATTACAGCGTGTTCGCAATATCTGCGTTCGTTTCGCTTGTAACATTAGAAAATGCGATCATGTCACACCATCACTCTAACTATTGTCTTGGAATTCACTTAAAGAAGAGTCAACTCCTTTTTATTACTATTTAAAATCATCCACACCCCTCTTACCTAACATCTCGTTTTGTTTACCTTTCACTACATCGAACCTGGAATATGTACCTTCTCTCTAATCCTCTGCACAGAACATCTTTCTACTTGTCATCTGTCAGCATATCGATTTCACGTCACTGGAATTCTCTCTCTGACCATATTAGAGACTGTCGGACAATATCAAAATTCAAATTTAAATATTCTAGTTCATGGAATTGCTTGTTGAACACCTATCAGGGTGCGAAACTTCGGCTTAACCCATAACATATAATAAATGTTGTAACTATGCTGATGTCAATTTTACTTTTAATATGTAATGTATTTTATTATTATCATTATTATTATTATTATTATTATTATCATTATTATTATTATTATTATTATTATTATTATTATTATTATTATTATTATTACTACTACTACTACCATCACTATTTTTTTCTTGCATTAATTTAATAAGTGTCTATAGTGTTCTTTTGACTCTGTTGACTCCATATAGGGCTTTAATTTAATTTTTATTATTTTTGTCAGTATCTTTTTTTTTATTTATGTGTGCTATCTGGTAGAATGGAAGAGAAGGCCTTATGGCCTGAATTGTCAGATTAAATAAATAACAACTGCCATTTAGCTCCTATAGCATATCTCTTAGTATCACCTCCTCTTCTGCTAACAACGTCATATCAATAGCAAATTTTATGCACACTATTATTCTTCTTCTTATTATTATTATTATTATTATTATTATTATTATTATTATTATCCCTCCCATAATCTGGAAATTGTTCACTAAATCGTTCAAGTAGATATTGAACAGGGCAGGTGATAAAGGATATTCTTCAGGATATACACTCCCTCAATTCATAGCAATAACCCCTAAACACCGGGTATATCAATGCTACTGCTCCTATTACTTTTATTGTTACTGCTACTGATACTACTTAATTTTTAAGCAAAGCTAAGCAATGGCAATTTACTGGAAATAAGACACGACTTTTTCTTCGTAAATTTGTTCATATTACCAGTAGGATACTTAGAAAATACCTAGTAAATGAGATTGCATAATTCTTTTAAAAGGAGGAATCATTTCCAATTCAATTACTTTGATTTTTCGTAGTGATTTCATTCTTAGGTTTTGTTACCTCTGGCACTGATAATTGTGCAATTGGACAAGATGCTCTTTCTTAATGAATTGGAGTTTAACTAATTGTAAACTTTATTGTTATGAGTCAGTGAACTGCAACAGATAATAATTAGATATATTATTGGTTAATTTGTATATTGTGATTTTTGATTTAATAAAAAGTCACGTATTTATGCATCAGCGTAATATAACAGCTGACAAATTCTCAACAGTAATCTCACTAGAGGTTTTGATTTATCTAGAGAAAATCAAAACTCGAGTGGGATTTAATTGGCTATTACACGATTAGAAGAAAGTATATAAAGATTAGAAGAAATAAAGTACTCTAATGCAATAAAATATTAATTGACTTTGTGAAATTCTATTTCATAAATGTTAGCTTCATCAAGACGTTTGATCGGAGACACCATTTTCAGTTGGCCGTCTATGCTGTAAACAAATGACGATCGAAAAGCATATTTTATAGTATCGTAAAGAATTTGCAGTTCGAAACGTTAACAAAGAAACAAATGCTAGGGTAGTGATAAAAATAAATGCTAGGGAAGCTATTAAATTTAAAAAAATGCTAGGGAAGCGATAAAATTGTGCTATAAGCAGACATGAATATTCGAAACATGATCTTTCGTACCGTTTTATTGGTAAAAAGTAGTATGACGTAGTAAAAGTGCAATAGTCACAGTAAAATACGTTTCCCCTTAACGTTTCCAGAGTACTGCCAAAAATGGGCCTAATTGTTGGATTCTCACTATAAACAACTCGTGCCTTTTTAGAATGAAATTTAAATACAGATTTTCGTAAACTGAAGAGTAGTTTTGGAGGAAATTCGATTCGTGGAAATGTAAAATGTAAATTTTAAATTTAGAAGGAGAAAAATATTCGGGAACAGAAATATGTAAGAATAAAATTAAATTCCTGTCTACTCGTAAAATAGGGCATTATTTTTAAGTCACGCCATTTGAAACTGATCGAACATCGCTAGAATTCTCATTTATATGTATAATGTTGGGGATTGTGACACGAGTCAATGCTTGAAGTACGAGCGAGTTGAATAAAAGTCGTATGAAATTCAGGTACGAAGAGGGAATCAATTACAAAGTGACTTGAAATTTTCGAGTATCCATCTGTCTCGGGGTGACGTCATGGTGTTTTAGTAGGCATGGTTTATTTCAGTTTCGAAGGCAACTTTCATTTGTTTACAAGCGGCGATAATGGATGTCAGAACGATGGATGGCATACTACGTCATCGTTCTGCGTTGCTAGGTAACCTTCATAGCATGCGATGCATAAAGAGTCCATTATGCACGATTTTCAACGTAATAACGACCTGTTGATAACTCTGGGATTCCATAAACACCATTTCTTTTAGAAAAAGTAATTGGGTTTCATTGTTACGGGTGCTGAATGATTAATTTACGTTACATATGATCGATATATCTTTTTTCAGTCATTAATAACCTCTTTGCAAGGCTCATACATCTTTCAGGAAGAAATAGGCAGACTACAAAATGGCCCAGATATTAATAGCACGTTGGTAGATCACATATTATACCGGGTTGTGACTGGGAACATGTACCACAGGGATTTCAATGCTAAAATGTATATTTTGTTATATTAGGTCCTCTAATTATTATATAAAAATATGTCATTAATATTTTGTGTGGAGGAAAAAACAAATTCTGCATCCATTTGTTTTACTACATTAATATTTTGATTATGAGTGTGTTTGGAATTAATTACAATTAAAAAGTAATTTATAACCATATTTACTGAAAACTTAATTACAGTAGATCATGGATAACTGATATTTCTGTTTAAAACAAAATAGTTTTAAACATAAATATCAGTTACCCATGAAGATGTAATGGAAGAATAACAACTAGAACCTGTAATTTAAAACATTATCGGAACAACTGGATAAATCATCTGCATCGCATGCGTAGAGATAGAATCCCAAAAGTCATGCACCACAATCGTCCAAACGGGAAGAGATCTCTCGGTCGTCCAAAGAAGCGCTGGATTGAAAATTCAACTATAAGATAGTAACAGGCCATGTGACCTAATACTTGAAAAAAGAGGAAGACAAAATAGTTCAGGATCCAACTAGTTATAATAGAATTTAAAGGGAAAACAAATGACTGTGACATCAATGTGAATTCATTTTTTAGAAATTAACAATGAAAATATCAATGTTTACACTATTTCATGGTAAATTAGTAAATCACAATAAATGTTCAAACAGACCTTCATTTGTTACTAAACAATAACCAGGTATATTATAAAACTCTCGTCTGAATTTGCTAGCTGCATATTTGAGATCGTGTTGCATTCTCTACGGGCACTAATAATTTGAACTATTTCTTTCATTGAACACATATTCTCAGAATAACAACATCTTTGCATTGAATTTTTTGTACTAATTCATGGCCAAGTATTAAAATTAGTGCAGTTCCTGTGGAGTGGTTATTTTGTATTCTTTTTTTAGTTTTTTACCTCCAGCTAAAAATTGTTGGATGCAGAATTTTTTTCGCTAAAGAAAACTTCAATGACATTTTCTTCTATAATAATTAGGGGAGCTAATATAAAGAATAAAAATGTAGCATTGAAATCCCTATGGTGCGTGTTCCACGTCACACTGTACATACATACAGAAAGGAATTATTACTCGACCAAGGCGAGTGGAGCCGCGGGCATAATGTGAACTATCACGATGCGGTATTACGAACGCAGGAGCAGTAGCGCCACGGCTCCGGGCTGCAGGACTCCATTGGCCTTGGTCGAGTACTAATAGAACTGTGCAGCTTCATTTCTTAGTCGGACTACAACAAAAAAATTGTAATACCATATTAGTCTCAAATGACTACTTTTCTCAATAAAAAATAATTTCCCCTACATGTCAACACTGTTTTACACGATAAGATCTATGTTTACGACTCTTGATTTTTACTCTTAACATAGAGAAAATGATGGGAAATGACTTATCCCTTTATAGTTTTTAAATATATTTGACGGTTTTCTTGCATATCAAAGAAAAAGATTAACGCTATCGTTATTTACTGCCATTTGGAAGTCAGGCAACCCTATTGCAGCGACCAAGGGACGGAATGCTGCTATTCACATCAAGTGCGTGAGCCGGCGATGTGCTTTTGCCATACAACACAGAATTTCAGTCTAATTTTCTAATTAACCATGTACTTAATTACCAAACGCAAATATATTTTTTATTTATTAAAATGTAATATAATTTATTATTTATTTAATTGTATTCCCCCCCTTCAAATATATATAACTTCCAATCTGTATATAAACAACAAGTGTCTGTTGTCCCACGCTGTTCTTCGAAACAGTGAGTCATAGAGAAAGGCTTTAAAGACCAAAAACATTCCATTTTGAGAGATTACCCCGGAACAATTATTGGTTTCTTTCTCAGTCTAGTGTGGGTCACGGACCAACATCATCCAACGGTGTAAATGGCAAAATTTTGGAGTTCATTTTATTTCGTTGCCGAAAAAAGCAAGGCCTGCTGATATATGATGTTCACCAGGGTGTGAATTAAGATTTCTGATGGGGGAGGGGTAGAATCCTAGATAGAGAATACCATACATAAAATAATTATGATCCTCATTCAATACTGCTCAACGCTTGGTCACACTGAGTTGCTTGTCTTGCATCTTGGTCATAATAATAATAATAATAATAATAATAATAATAATAATAATAATAATAATAATAATAATAATTATTATTATTATTATTATAATTATTATTATTATTATTATATCCATGACCAGGCTTAAGATAAGATGTGCAATTCCTAAGTAATTGATTGTTGTCGGCTTGTTGGTGATGATAATACAGAAGTATTATTTTCTTTGCTTAGTTTATACTTTATAAAGTACCGGTACATATACTCGTATTAAAACAATTAACTTATATATTGTAAGGCGGGTAGGAGTTATCCCTGGCAGGGATGTTAATATGAATTTATGAGAGGGGGTTAACATATCAAGAGGGGGAACTCCCCCCTCATCCCTCCCGTTAATTCGCACCCTGATCTTCACAATAATATGCTACGAGGAATACTGTGTGTATAGTAGCATATCGTCATTAGAGAAGCGACTTTGCTTTTAATTTGAATTTCGGTGTCAGAAGCGTGCCGAGTAGTTTATTGAATCAATTACTATAATAGTTAGACCATATTAAAGAAATTACTGTGGAAGCATAAGTTCGAGTTTCTGATGATCATCACTAAAGTAACGACTATCCACTGGAGTAGCTTAGAAGAGTAAATTCGACTGTATTGACATCACATAAGCTGACAATGGAAAAGAGGAACAGTAGGAATATTTATTAAAAAAAAACAAACAAAAAAAAAACAAAAAGGAACTGTTAAATAGTGCTCGATGCATCATTCGCTGAATGGTCAGTAATGTGGTGCATTTTACAGTTAGAAAATTGAGTGACAAAGTTAAAGTTGAGAATACAAAACAACAATCGATGAAGAATCACGAAGGAATTTTAACTTGGAATATTATGTACCCTGAAGTATGCTTGTTGGACCAATAAAAATTCTGAAACATAAGGACTTAAAACAATGAAACACTGATTGTGTAACGAATCGCCTTTATGTTGTGTACTTAAAAGGTAATATATTCAGTATGTTGAAATGTAATTTTCCTTAAGTAAAAGGACAATTTAGGAAGGTGAAAGTTGTAAGTAATTGCACAAGGGCCCTGTATGGCCACAAGCGTGGCTTAAAAAGTTTTCTTTTCTGTCCACGTGTGCAATGTACACTTAGCGGCAAAAAGAATGGGCCGACTCTTGGTCGACAGAAATGCCAAGTTCTATCGCGCGGTTCACTCGTGTAAACGTAACCCAGTGCAAGGCATTGCTGTGGTGTCTGTTCATTGAAAGTCGTCCGTCTATAATATATGAAACCTTACGAGCAGTGTGTGGCCCAGTGGTAAGAAGTCTGACACCCGTGCCAGAGGTTGTGAGTTCGCCTCCCGGTACGGTAAAATTATTATTTTTTTATTTTAATTTTTACTTAATTTATTAGTTTAAATGTGAAATGGCATTTGTTAACAAACTTCGTTATATCTGCCTTGTAAAAATATTATTGCCCATCACCTGTGGGCTATTAATAGGTGAGACCTAGCCAGTATTAACAAAAATACTTGTTTCATAACCTAAAAAAACCGGACGCATATCGAACACAAATAAATAAATTAACAAAAACAAACAATTTTTAAATATATTAACAAAACAAGGCCTGTGGTGGGGACTAATATCTCGTCCACAAACCACATGCGTCAACAACTGCCCTCATTCTGCGCGTCATGGAGTCCACAAGATTATGGAACAGGTCTAAATTCTTGGCCATCTCCTCCCACGCATCTAGAACTCTGTTCCACAATTCCTCAGGTGTCCGAACGGGTGGTTGTTCTGCCCAATTAGAGCGTAGGATCCTTTTGACTGCAGCCCACAAATTTTGAATCGGATTCATATCTGGTGAATTTGGAGGCCAGTCGACTGGGTCGACATTACGCCTCCTCGTAAACCATCTTTGAATCCGGTTGACGGTGTGTATCGGATTATTATCCTGCTGGAAGAAAAGTGTTCCTTCTGGATATCGTTTTCCGTTGTATTAAAAGATAGCAGTATTGCTTGAAAGAGAGGGGGAGGTTTATTATTTATTAGAGTTTGGGCATATTCTAAGAGATATCGCCACATAATTACAGCTTTGCGAGACACATATAATGGCAAATTTGTAATAAAAAAGGAAGCTTGGGCGAGATTCGAACCTTGAGCTACCACTGTGAACTTGTTCAATAGACCTATGTCGTAACGACTTACGCTATTGTGACTGTTGATACAAGTTCGACATAATACTTTGTTTTCCTGTTCATTTTCGCTCCGGTTGATTATGTATTTATCAATTTTATTATTATTTCACTCTTCAAGGGCCCTGGTGCATCTATAATCAACCCGCCATTCGATTTTATTACATATTTTGGACTCTTAAACAACATACAGTAAATTTAAATAGTTTAATTATGGTTACCTAGTGAACTACGGCTTTGACGAGACGAGCATGCGCAATGTTATGTGTCTGAAACTTAGAAATTGTCGGCCGGCCCATTCTTTTTGCCGCTAAGTGTGCAGTATAGAATATTATACGAATGTATTTACACAATGAAACTCAATTTATGAAAGAAACGATATTAGTCTTTGAGCTGTAATGGGAGAATCTTGTGTATTTTATTTCATAAAATACCTCTAACGGCTAAATATCGTGTTATATATTATTTTTAGAATTTTCCATTAATTTTCAAACTGCAGTGTTAGTAAATAATAATAATAATAATAATAATAATAATAATAATAATAATAATATTTATTAATACTATACACTTGAGCTACATTAGGCATTGCAGCCCGAAAGAGCAGAAGCTCGTGCTCGGGCGCAGTTCAGATCAGTTATACAAAATATATCACAAAATTACGAGAGTTCATTGAGCACAATCACATTAATAAATGGTAAAATACATACAGCATGTAATAACAGGGTCTATATACAAATAGAAAATACAGAAGTACATGAATATTAGAGTAACAATTTTAACTCAATTAGCTTAAACAATTAAATAATTAATCTGATTTGTTTCTTAAATCTATGTGTGTTAAGTGTACTTAGCTCAGGGTAAGCTCTAATTAATGTATTATATATTTTGGGTCCAAAATTTCTGCTGTGTTTTAATCCAGCAGTTGTGTGGCATTTGGGAGTATTTAGAAAGAAACTGTAGTTTTGTCTCGTCTGGTATTCATGAGGATCATATTTATTGTGGTTTTTATGGAAGTAAATCAGCAATTTTTGTTTATAAATTTGTTCTAGATTTGATACGCCAAATTCCTGAAAAATTAATTTTGTTGGGTAATCAAAAGGTTTATATAGACAAATTTTGATAATTCTTTTTTGGAGCAGATTTAAAGGACGGAGAGTCGATTTTGCCATTCCTCCCCAACCTAAAATACCATACTGAATTATTGATTGAAACAGAGCTAAGTACACAGTACGCAGAACATAAACAGGTAAATAAGAGCGTAGAATGGAAAATTTGTGGATTGTTTTACGCAATCTGTTACACAGAAAGGAGATATGCTTGTCCCATTTTAAATGTTGGTCAATAATAATGCCTAAATATTTAACTTGTGAGGATATACTCAAAGCGTTACATGAGCAAGTAATGTGTAAAACAGTTCCGTATTTCACGGAAGAATTACATTAATATTCTAAAATCAAAATAATTAATGTTGCCGAATCAATCAAAGCGAAATTATTGAAAGTAAATAGTCTTACTTCTTATGAACATAATATTTATATAAACTAAGTATCTGCTGTTTAAGGATGTAATGTCTTTTGAGTAACTTGTAAAACATTACATTAAATTAATTTCATCCCTATCCCTCAAAATGACGCTTTATAACACGAGATAGTGCTATAATTGTTCATTGTCACAAAGTGATATGAGCAATATTAGTAAGACAAAACGCATATTATTTTCGTTAAGTTGTTACATTTTACTATGGTAGGAGTTATTTTCCTTTTATTTAAATATATATAGGGTCTACAGTACACGAATTTTTTCTGCTTTATGAGTGTACTATAACGTTATATTAGTTTATAGCTTATTTGAACATAATGAAGGTAAATTATATGGAAAGAGAAATAATTTACTTTTAGCGTACTACATACATTATGATTTGAAAGCATTGAACTTGAAAATGTGCAGTCGAATATGTTGTGCAGTTCGGTCACACGGCTGATATATTCGTACCCTGGTTTCATACGTACTGTAGTTATCTCGTAACGTAGACCCTTGTTCGGCCGCAGGCCTCATTTATCTTTGTTCTTACTTGACAAATTGCACAATAGCTGACACAGCCCAGACTGTGTTAGTGTAAGTATACAGATTTTGTTTTTTTGCAAACCAAGTAACTGGACAGTAGCATAGTGTCAGGAAATTTAAAATTTGACATATAATACGACAATCATTCTAGTTAAATATCAAGAGAACGCTATTTTCATGGCTACAATATCGTATTTCCAAAATGAAAAATTCTACACGACCGCGACAGGACTCGAACCTGCAATCTTCGGATCCGAAGTCCGACGCCTTATCCATTAGGCCACGCGGTCAGCTGTGTATTGCGCTGAGAGGTTGTATAGTGCATTAGTAATTATAAACAGTGTGGTGTATGTTGTCTGGTTTAGGTTTATGTTCCATATGGGATTATACACCGATCCAATAATAAAAAAAAGAATTGTGGAGATTAAAAGTAAGGGCTTAATAACATCACACAAAATCGGTATTTTAATATGTTGTTGAAAAATATGTGCTGTTAATTACTTTCTTCTTCTTCTTCTTCTGCTGCTGCTGCTAATGGTTAAAGCTTAGTATTATTTACTCTATGGTTCTCTGTTTTCCATTGTTATCGATCGATTGTACCTGTTCCGAATGATTTTACGTTGTCATGATTGTAGTAGTAATTCGTGTTTTGGATGATAACTGTACTTCATGCTCATGCGAGTGATTGTAATAAGTAGTATTTTGCATTATGTAGAGATTAGGACCGTTGGAAAATGTGGAAAATGCAGTTAGTCTACGTATTATGCTGCTTTTTGGTGAGGTCAAACAGTGTTAGAAACGATAGCCTACTGCAATTTTATTGTTACATATTCAGAGTAGATCGGTACATGCATTTTTGTGATAGGAAACCGATGACTGTGACAAGGATGCAATGTGCTAGAAGAGGAGATAGATACTTGACGTGAATCCGAGGAATATAGGCCTAGCAAGGTTAGAGACAAGGTTAGAGGGGGTTAGATGAGGGGATGACTATCTAACTCGAGTCCAATGAATGTGGCAAGGATAGAGTCGGATAGATAAGGGATATACATACATATGTGACAGGGAACGGAGGACTGTGATAAGGTTAGAGTGGGTTAGATGAGATGATAACTAAGTGGCACGAGTGCGAGGAATTTAACAAAGTGAAGTGATAGCTAAATAGCATAAGTCTGAGGAATGTGACATGGTTAGAGGAAGTCAGATGAGGCAAATTCTGTGACACGAGTTTACGAGGAATTTGACAAGATTAGAGTAAGTTAGATGAGGAAATAGCTAAGTGACACGAATACGAGGAATTTCACAAGATTGGAGTGAGTTAGAAGAGGCAATAGCTAAGTGACAAGCATACGAGGAATTTGACAATATTCAAGTGAGTTAGATGAGACAAATGATGACACGAGTACTAGGAATTTGACAAGGTTACAGTGACTTAGATGAGACAGTAGCTAAGTGACACGAATACGAGGAACTTGACAAGATTGGAGTGAATTAGATGGGGCAATGGCTTAAGTGACAAGAATACGAGGAATTTGACAATATTCAAGTGAGTTAGATGAGGCAAATGCTGACACGAGTACTAGGAATTTGACAAGGTTACAGTGACTTAGATGAGACAGTCGCTAAGTGACACGAATACGAGAAACTTGACAAGATTGGAGTGAATTAGATGAGGCAATGGCTTAAGTGACAAGAATACGAGGAATTTGACAATATTCAAGTGAGTTAGATGAGACAAGTGATGACACGAGTACGAGGAATTTGATAATGTTAGAGTTAGATGAGACAAAACTGAGCTAAGTGACAGAAGACCACACTACATCCCGCTAAAGTGAGCGAATATCTTCATGGCTAGGGTTAATGCGATTGATTAAAGTAAGCAATATTTTTCTTTATACTAACGATTAGGTTAGCTTCGCTTGGCTTAATCCCAAGTGACAGATAATATCTTGACACAGTAGAACTGTCCTTTATGTGTACCAGTACTGCGTGTTATTTGTCCCGTAAGTGATGCGTGCTGCAACAGCCTAACTGCTGGCGTTCAAAGATATCTGATCTAGATTTTTCTGATCGTGTAAATTTACTTTCCAACTACGGTTTAAGTCCAAGCCAAAGTTTATGTAGGCTTTATAAACAAACTTTGAAATAGTTCTACTAGTTTATTAGTGTCAGATTATTATAATATAAATAATATAAAATAATCTGAAACTAATAAACTAGTAGAGCTTTTTCAAAGTTTGATTATAAAGCCTACATAAACTTTGGTTTGGACTTAAACTATAGTTACAAAGTAAATTTACACGATCAGAAAAATGTGCAGACTTACACCTTCCGCCATTTCTTCTTCGTCCTGTTCTGTGATCAGTTTGACCACATTTCCCTCCCCTGGCGTATTTAGTACCTAAGAGGTTACGTCCATTTTCGTCTTTTCCCCTTCAAAATTTTTAGAGCTCTTTCAGTGGAGCAGCGTAACCGGGAGTGAGACAAGTGGCCAACAGGCTTGGAGCTCTCATATGTAGTTTCTTTCAGTCCCGAACCCTGTGCAGGACGCGTTTTGCGTACCTTTTAAGATTTTTCTCCTACTTCTCTTTCAATTCAATTCAGTTCTACTAGTTCTCAATAGGTGACAATTATAATGCACTCGATATAAAGAATTTAAAGAATTATAATGCATTCTTAAATATATTTCTGCATCTCTAAAATATTTAGGGTAATCGATTTGAAACGATAACATAAAATCGTATTATTTATTCATAACATAGTCTATATTTTGTTCATATATAGCTTATATTTATATACATTTTTCTCATTGGATAACTACTGATGTATAGGATTGTGATGAGTGAACCGAGTTTGCAGCCGTAACCTTTCCCCCACGTTCCAGTTCACTTGTCGATCAGATCATGATAAATGAATGGACCATAGGATTGACGTTGAAATATGTTATTTATATTTTCTTGTATGGAAGGGTTCAATGTTCTTTCATGTTTGTTTTAACGTGTTTATTTTAATACTACTTTTGGCGAAACTGACTTGTCAACCCCCATCTATTCATACAAACAATAACAAAATCACACTTATACAAACAAACTATCAGTCACTATCGATTGCTAGAGGTCAGGTATTTATGAACGCCAGTGTACGTATGAGTTTTGTGCTCAATATGTGTGGTTCGATTGATTTACTGTTTTAATCACATAGTTTTTTTATATTTTTAACCAATAAGAACTAGGTATGTCATTCTAGCCAGTTACGCCAGCTATAATGTAATCGTAATGAACTTTATATACAGTTTTCGAATATTATTTCTTCAACTACTTTATAGCTCTGAGGGTAAGACATAGACGTTTTGGGCATGGTTTCGTTGTTTCGAATTCTACCACATGTAATGGTTATTACATTTAACAGTAAGAGTAAGAGATGTGTGATATAGAATGTAATAACTGAATGACATAAGACAAGACACAAGCAAGAGAAAGAAGCGCAAAAAAGAGAGAACGATGGAGAGGGTGGTGAAAAGGTAAGAGAGAAGTAGGGATAGAGGGAATAGAGGAGGGGTGACTCGGAGATAGAGCCATCTTTTAACAGTTGGAAAATGTTTGTTTTGTAAATGTCCCTATGTTCACGAAAAAACGACTCAAGTCGCGTTATACGTATTATAAAATTTTCTTAATCTAAATTAGTCTTAATGAAGCCAAGATATTTCAGTAAAATACATAAGTGATCTTTTACTCTGGCAGTAGTTAAATATCTAATATTTAAATACAGTATTTCAACACTTTGTCTGAAGATAGAAACATGTACGAAATAGTAAGCCTATAGTTTACTTCACTTTATTGTGGTTTTTTATTATTATCCTATCCATTCCTTAACCAACAATGAAGATTTTTGCTATATTTTTAATTTACTTTGTTATTTAATGACGCTGTATCAACTACGATGTTATTTAGTGTCGATTGAATTGGTGATAATGAGATGATATTTGGCGAGACTAGGCCGAGGATTCGCCATAGATTATCTGACATTTGCCCTATGATTGGGGAAAACCTAGGGAAAACCCAACCAGGTAATCACCCCAAGCGAGAATCGAACCCGCGCCCGAGCGCAACTCCGGATCGGCAGGCAAGCCCATTAGCCGACAGAGCTGCGCCTGTTGGTTTTTGGTATAAACATATAGGTATACGATTTCGGTGTAGAACAGTAAATTTGAATACTCTCGAAAGAATAATCAAATATGTCAATTATTCTGGACACAAATTACGTAAGTACATAAATTATAATAACTCGATATGAAGTACCTATAGTATTTCTGGTATAATAATAGGTGAGGAGTAAAGTAGTGAAAGAATTGATGACAGACAAGAAGAGACTAGGGAAGAATATGGATATCTTATGCGAAGTTTTACCGTTAGATGACAGGAGCGTTCCATGCGGCACAACATGTTGTAGGGCTATATTATGTCATATGTTACAGTTGATTACGTTCTCCTGCTTGTTGGTTTTCTGTGCGTGTCAAAATTATATTTATGATTATTTTGTATAACCTAGTATATTTTAATATAATTCTTTATTTTCTTACATCATAATTTAATGTAATTTACAATAAATAATAGCGTAAACTTGCATAATACTGAGCAATTCCCCTTACGAAATGGATGGGGAATCTGCAATATGCAGAATATAGATACGAGTAAATTGAATATTCATTAACCTAAACGAGAACTTTGAGAATGAGGTGCAGGAATAAGAAATAACAAAATAGGAACTTTGTCGTAGGTGAATATTACCTCTTTAATCATTAGTATTGTAAAAACAGGATATGCAGCCACCAATGTGATTTTTTATACGGACGGGACTATCGAGATTGAATTCTTCGATTTTTTTCTCTAATTGCAGAAAGATCAAATGCAATGTTTGATAAGATGTAATATTATCGCAATAGTATCACGATTATTCTTGTGTTTTGTAGGTTATGAACATGCAGTTTTCAATACTATGTAGGACGATTTTGAAAATTTGAAGCAAAAACTTGGTTTTAATAATTAGTCTTCAGCACATTAAAAACATTATTCACGAAATGGATTTCACTATGGATCGTCCTGGATAATAAACATCCCAGTTAATCGAGAATTTATTGCAGGCGTAAAATGCTGGCGTAAACTTCGGAGACTTCTAGAAGTACTCAATATAATCTAAGCTAACATATCTTGCTGTATGCTTTTATTAATTTTTCTTTCCCTCCTCCAAAATGAAACTGTAGTCAGCAATTCCGTACTTGAAGTAGTTATTTTTGTTTGATAGCTAGCACTTCCGAGGCGCAATTTAATTGGTTAAATTTTTTAAGGTTTAAAGCATACATTCAGCATATTTCGGGACCTGAATGAAGACAAAGGCTTTCCCTGGTTTTAAATATAGGAACAACAAAAATTTGGCATTTTGAGTTGTTTTTATGAGTATTTAATGTACAAATACACTACGTAAATCCCCAATGTTTATATATCGGAAAACAAATAGACACGCAAAGCGCATCCATCAAAGTACACGCGCGCTATCTGTTGGTGCTGGTTCAGGATATCCCTATTGCAATAATAAATTAAAAATAAATAATGACCTAAATTACTTGTACGAGAGGCGTTGTAAAACGGGGAGACGGCACTGCATAGTAATAATGTGAAGTGCCTCTTCACCAAAAGGTACATTGCTTAAAGACAAATATATACATTCATAATAACTCTATATAGAACGATCGGCATATCACTCATACGGAAATACTAATAAAAATAATCTGTGTTTTATCCCTCGGAGTTTTGAGCCTTGTTACATTCAGAGTTTTACTTACTCTTATTTAATTTTCATGTCATCTATAAATTTCGAATTAAAATCAATACTTCAATATTTTCTTGCGATCGATGCTGTGCTAAATCTATGGTCTTAACATTTATGCCTTAGTATTGGAAACTATACTTGATAGTGTGCTAGAGTGCTAAATAGTTGTTTCAATTTCGAATTTGCAAGGATAGAACTCAGAGAAGTCTCCTGTTCGAGTTCTGGCGACTGTAAGAAATAAAGTAGTTGATGCATAGCATTATTTTAAAGACAGAACACTTTCGAAATGGCTGAAGTATTGACTAAAAGTTGGAATGAGTATACATATACAATTGCATTATAAGAATTATTGAGGTTTGACGTTACGGTAAGAGTTCCAAATTATATAATTTAGAAATTAGGTAAAAAAAAAAAACAGAAGTAGGTTCGTGTTCATGCTTCACTTTAGTTGCAAAGAATCACTATCAAGTCTTCTAGTCAAAATTCTACATCAGTTTCTAGGTGTTAAATTAAGTAAACCGTTGCAATTTGCAGTGAAAATGTGGGTTTATTCCACTTTCTCAGAAACACAGATTTTACTTTTATAAAATATAGCCGAGTTAGCCCCGTGGTAGCGTGTCTGCCTCCAGAGTAGCCTGGCCGGGTCCGATTCCCGGGGGGTCAGAAATTTTCATGTAAAATTTCTATCTCGGAACTAGGAGAGATGGCGGTGCACAAATTGTAATCACTGAATTGTGCATCAATATGCCTGGGTTACATCCCAAATATCTCCGCAGTGCATATGAAGAGAAGGCATATGTCAGAGTTGATAGTGATTCGTCCGTCGAATGAGGACGTTAAGCCTGGCACCTCCTTGGTGCTATTCGACAGGAGTAGGCTACGTGCCGGCACCGGGTTTCCCTTTCTCCCTACCTCACCGTCATCATCCCTACACTGTACTTACACATACACTTACTCTAGTACACGCCATAACTCTTTACAGATACACATCATGCATAACATGGCCCCCCGAAGTGGTGTGCAACTTGAAAATGGGTCAGAGTCCTGCCATCTATCCGCAGCATGCGGAATCCGAATCACGCAAGTGAAGTGAGTAGGCATTAAATACACACACAAATAATAATGACATATTATAGGATAAATAAAATAACGTATAAATATATGTTATGTATACACAAGCATATATATATGTATATATATATATATATATATATATATATATATAATATAAGTTACATACATCAGTGACTTCGATTGTATTATACGCTATGTAGAGTAGAAAATGATCTTCCAAATTTTCAGAGCAAATAACTCATGTTGTACATAACAAAAAACTGTTATATCATATTGATGGAAAGTTCATAATTTTTTCAGTATGTTTTTTCCCCAAATGTTTAATATCCCTCTTATTCGGTAACTATTTTGATTAGGATCGTGATTTTTGTCCACATCGATAGGAAATTTAAAAAAAAAACGACATAATAATTTATCTCTGTGTCTTATTTCAATAGCGTGGACGGTTTTCGTGTAAATTTAATTTGAAAAACACTAATTTCAAGCCACTGCACGATGCGAGCAGATTGCAATATCTTATAGCCAGAGAGTAGCTCATCTAGCGTGGCAGACCGAGTTAATTGAGTGTGTTAGCGGCGATGTTACGGGACTGCTGAAACTTCAATCTTAATTTTGTAACTAACCTTGCTTTTAATAACGAAACATAATACAACTTTTATATTAGTTTAAGTGTAGAGGCCTACCCTATCGTCCCTTTTAATCTGTCAGTTTCACTTCCACCCTATATATATATATATATATATATATATATATATATATATATATATATATATATATATAGGCTAATTATAGCACATAACACCATCGAAGCCACTGGTGTGGCTCTCAATGTAGCGCGTTTTGCTACCGATCCGGAGTTGCGTTCGGGAATAAGTTTAAATACCGATTTAGCTAATTATGTGATTTAGTTTTTCCCGAGGTCTCCTAAACTGTATGACGAATATCAAATAATGCCACAGCGAATTGGCCTCATCTCGCCGAATATCATCTCGCTATCTCAATTTCCATCGAAGCTAGATAATCTGGAAGTTGTTACAGCGACGTCAAATAACAGATTTTAAAACAAAATCAATATGCTCAATGATCAACAATAATAAAAGTTGTTGGATCACATTATGACTCGATTATGACGCGTAGGCACTCTTTGTATCCGACTGCACAACAAAAAAAATAATAAATTCGTACTTGCTAGCAGTGGTTACGATTTAAACACCCAAAGGGAAGTAAGTAAGCTGTAACATAAATTTCACATTATTTTGTAGCTCATCAATCTTTCTAGTGATCGATTAAAGTTTATTTACTTCATATTATTGAAAACTATTTGGAGAGTTTTACACCATTCTCCACACCTACAAATTCGACACGTAGAGATTTGTTAATGTAACTAGATTTTCGTGGCGACAGGTTTTTTTATTTGCACTGGAAAGACCAACTGCTTCGCCTCCTGTAAAAGGGGGAACTACTTTTTCTTACATCCGGTCCAAACGGTTGTGGGCGTTGAGAAGTTGTTAGAATTGTAAGGCTTCCTGCTGTCGCTCTTGGCAGCCGGCGTTCGTTTTGGTTTCTTGTGTTGGCTCGAAAACAGATTTTTCTGGAAGTTTCACATGTCCCTTTCATTGTATACATGTTTCGAATTCCATGTAAAGCAAAGGAACAAAATGGATGGGACGATAAGGAAACCAAATGGCAGCGGTACTTAAAGAAAAGTGGGCAGAAAAAAGAAGTTCTCCGTAAGAGCTAACAAATAAAAACGCCTCAAATTTAAAATGTCCATCTAATTATTAAGTCACCAATGAAATGAAATAGGATGAGTAATTACTTTATTAAAAAGTGTTTTGTTGGCACTGAGCTTACCGAGCAGTTTGGCGTTGGTTTAAGCCGGAGTCTCAGATTCAAACTCTACGAGTTCATGTAATTTTCTGGCGGAAGAGGACAGTGTTCAACAAGTTTCCCTAGGGATTTCACTTTTCTCTTGACACCATTCAGTCAAATATAACTAAAGCCACCGTTTTTGGCGAGTGAAATAAGTAATGAGAACGTTAAGAACGAGTATCTTATCTTTGCCGCAGTCTGTAAGGGAGAAAACTGACAATGTGATCGGCAGATTGCTGAGGTGCCTTGTGTCTGGAAGGTGGTGCCACCCTCAGCTGAATCGGTCATAGATGCCACTGACTGGGGACTGTACACAAGTACATAGCCCAAATATGCGAAGTGAGAGTATCTTGGCTTTTCCGCAGTATGTGGACGATAAGATTGACGGCTACAATTGGCAGATTGCTGACGTGACGTGTATTTGGGTGGTGCCATTCTCAGCTGCACTGGCTCATTGACTGGGTATGTACTGAAAGACACGCGCCGAAAACGTTGGCGCTGGCTGTACCCATAATACCTCGTTATCATTGTTGCTATTCGGTACAGTAATATGTACAAACTCCATATCTTAATATCCTTTTTAATTGGGACAATTTTAAGCGAAAATATAAGAAAAAAAAAAATTCATTATATTGTTTTCACATGAATGTGTCTTTGAAGCCACGTTCAAATAAGTAATGGTTATAGACCAGCTCCAAACATGACACTCGCCTGCGTAAAACAAGTAAACGAGCAGGAAGGGACAGTTAGGGATGTGAGTAGTCCTCTTTTTCCTAGCAGAAGACGACTAGAAGAAAGTGGTATGAGATGAACATTTTGTAAAGTTATGACAGAACGTATAGTTCCCCAAAAACTGACATATACGAATTTAAAAGACATGTTGGTTCAGAAAAGTGTGAATGCAATTAATAATTATATATAATAAATTTTCAGTCAAATACACTTTTCAGTTTGTAAGGTCACATAATCTGTTACATCACAATATTTATTACAAAGTCACTAATATTTTCGACTTTAAAAAGTCATCATCAGGTGCATGAGATGCAAACAATTTTAAATTAGGTGTTAGTTGATTTAACAATTAATGATATAGTAAGTAATGCACGTGCTGGCGTTTACAAGTATATAAGTTTCGTGCCTCTTGAGGTAAACTGTACATGGTAAAGCTGAACACTGATGCTAGGTTCTCGTATGTGTATAAAACAAGGAAAGTTACAGCATGATATTAACCTTATACAATTAAGTCTAAATATTCTCATTAGGTCATATCATTAAAATTAAATTTGTACAATTTGATATTAACTATGTTAAAATGTTATATATATAATGTATAAATTTAAAAGGGATGGAAAAAGCTGTGATGCAAATGCTGTTGGTAGGAGAGCACGCAGTCTAATTCGTCGTGGTGAATGCCATATTTGTATAGTTGTTCAGTTGTTTACGTCCAGACAAGGAGGCGTGTTTCACCCGACGTTACATGTTTTAGACTCAGTGTATTTGACTGAAAATTTATTATATATAATTATTAATGACATATACGAGTTTATTCATAAGTAAGTTACAGTTTGATACCGCAACTACCTTTATAAGAATTAAGATATACACAAAACAAGAACACACTTATAGTCATAAACAGACATAGATCTTAGGGACTGATTGAGGGGAACACTGTGCATGCAATGGATGCTGGAGCATAAGCTTGTGTATACCTTCAAGAGCGGCACATGTAGAGAGGAACACTATGAAATAAACAACTGTTTGTTCACCACGACATATAATCATATACAAATCAAGATTTTCAGGTATAACTCCCTGTAAAGTTGATTTGAATAATTTTTCCCTCGAAATTATTATAATCATATAGTTTGTAACTACCCGTCAGTACGCTACTTATCTGTATAGATAGTGCATCATGACGAAGAAAAAGGGAGGAG
Organism: Periplaneta americana; assembly: GCF_040183065.1. Lineage (NCBI taxonomy): Eukaryota > Metazoa > Arthropoda > Insecta > Blattodea > Blattidae > Periplaneta > Periplaneta americana. Next base: position 43,853,963 of record NC_091133.1, read on the forward strand.
AGTGTTTTGAAGTGAATAGGGAATATATTACTTGCAATCTGTGTAGCATAAACATTCGGGATGACAAACGCCAATATACAGAGACATTATAAAACTAGAAAGCACATAAAAAATAGAAAACTGGCATCGAAAAACGAAAGTGAAGATCTGCCAACAGGTAATTCTATTTCAAATAAACAATCATAATTTTAACTGGATTTGTGTAAGATTATGGTAAAGGCTGGCATCCCGTTCTTTAAACTACAAAATCTCCATTTTAAAATCTTTATTGAAAAATACAAAACAAAAGGTTTGCCATTCTATGTAATATTAAGGCAAAATTGTTTAAAAATAATGTTACGATAGCACATTGCATTAAATAAGACAGATGTATTTAGGTTATTTTCATTTTTATTTATATTATTTTTGTAATTTTCTATAAATGTTCTTATGTAACCCATCGATCCTAGCAAGCAGTGTTTATGTTCACTAGACGACCAACATACAGTAGTTGTATAATATTAAGACTCAAAGATCCATGCCTGATTCTGAACTACAACGTCAACACATATTCAGCAGTAAACAATGCCCCTTGAGTTTTGTTGTTTCTGTACATCTCTATCTTCTGCCATTTTTTTTTATCGGTATGAGTGTACTGAAGTGTGCAGATGATGGGAAAACAAAGTTATATTCAATTTCTTTTGCTTTGTGAACAAAGTCTCTTTTGAAAATTTGCTCCTCAATTGGTCTCGTCGCTGAATACAATGTCCTATGAGAATGGGGGTTCCCGTTGACTTTCATGCAAAGCTCAGGTGCAGAACTCGACGCGTCTACCAAGGTCATACTCTTATAATTTCTGCAGCATTTGAACCTTAAATGGGTGAAATTTATTGGTATGAAGAATTCATATAGTGGACTGGCTAATACCACTTTCTGACCTGCGTTTTGGACTCTTGACAAATGACTCCAAGACCAATGTTGAGGTTCCCTCGTCGGTTACAGTTTTCTGTCGACCGCTGCAAGGCTTCTCTTGAACAGACCCAGTTGCTCTAACTTTGAATATCAGGGTTGTGAATGTGCTGTATGAAATTGATAATCTTTCTGGATATTGGTTAATGAAATCTGCTGCTATGATACAGCAGTTATATTTCCCAAACATCACAATTATCTCGATCCTCTCATCTCTTTCGTCATAACATTCTCAGTTGCCTGAAACATCAGCGGTAATTTCAAATATCTGAATTAATAACTTTTGAACTGCAACTTTTGAACTTTTATGTAAGACTGAAGCAGGTCTAAGGTACAGTTCTAATTACGGTCCAAGATTATATAATGATTTTATAAAGAGGAACCCTAAACTAAAATTATTAAACAATACATTATTCACAAAACTAATGCTTGAACTGTTTTTAAAATTATAATCATGTAAATTCTTATTCTTTATTTATATTTTTCTGACACTTTAATAATGTTGTATTCTTTACTTAGTATGTGTATGTATAGGTTATGGTACCGTTTTGTATGTTTGATTTGTTTTTTTTTTTCCTTATACATTTTTAAACTATATGTGTAATTACATTTATCAGTTTTAATAAGATTATTATTATTATTATTATTATTACTATTTTATTTATTATTACTTTATTATTTTTTTCTTCTATCCAGTTTTCATTATTGGTCACACCCGACCTCGAGCATCTTGCTTTTTCGGATGTGACCCAGTTACCTTGTATTTATACAATAATTTGTAATATGTAGACTATTTGACAATGAGATTTGTAATCAATTTCGAATTTTGAACAATATTGCTATACGAGTATTGTAAAATCTTTATTATTGTATATAATTTTCACTTACAATAAAAATCTTTGTAAATAAAAAACACATATGTCAAATCTGATTGTGGCAATGAATTTCAGAGTAAATTTTGGTCTTATTTGATATACTACATGATGTCCCTTTCAATTTAAAAATTGTGACCTCGATTTAAAAGCGGATATAGAGCTGGGGGAAATATCAGCAGAAATGAATCCTCTCACCCATAATTTCATGACCTACTCAGGTCCCTACCTTCTCGGATAAAAAGGCTATTCTGAGACTTTCGACCCATCCTGTACTTATTTCTCTATATACTACCTATTATGCCCAGTATTTTAATGCAAACGTGCGACGATAAAAATCACAATTAATTCCACAGCCTTGAAGTAGTGGTCAACGTATTTGACTGTGAAACTAACGGACCCGAGATTGAATCCTCTTTGAGATTTTCTGGAGTTTTTCCTCAGCCCATTAGAAGCAAATTCATAGTAAAATTCGGCGCCTGACTGCAACTTCATTTCGCCGTCATCACTTTCATCTACATTCATCCTGCCTACTTCCCTACTCTTTTATATCATCCTATCAAACGAGGCTAACAGAATCCTACTTAATTGGACCTCAACTTCAGAACAGGATTCATCATAATCGCCATGAGGTAAGCAGAGGCACAAATTGTTACATGCCATTATGCGCGGCATCTGATAAAAAAAAAAGTCGTCGTTAGAGTTTCCTTTGGAAAAGTTCAAGGTTGAGAAATCAGGAATTGAAGTAGTATGTGAAGTGGAAGGGGAAGAGATGGATGATGCTGTATGAATTACTTTTATAAATCTTTACTTTTCAAATATCTGCGAAACTAGGCGCTAAATTGAAAAATAATTTACACAGAAGTTGTTTATTTTTGTACGTGCAGTGAGAAAACAAAATAAAAACTATAGGTATAGGCTTTCTTTAAGAAAATTAGATTGACCTTCAAACGATCTGTCGACCTGGTTGGTGAGTTGGTATAGCGCTGGCCTTCTATGCCCAAGGTTGCGGGTTCGATCCCGGGCCAGGTCGATGACATTTAAGTGTGCTTAAATGCGACAGGCTCATGACAGTAGATTTACTGGCATGTAAAAGAACTCCTGCGGGACAAAATTCCGGCACATCCGGCGACGCTGATATAACCTCTGCAGTTGCGAGCGTCGTTAAATAAAACATAACATTTTTTTCAAACGATCTTGAAAACAAATAATTTTCATGTACAACATTTATTTCCAAAATGCTTCGTTTTTTTTTTAGATATTTCGCGTTATCAACTTAAAATGGTTCATCCAGTATATTACGTATTACCCACATTCCCAAGTTTAAAACGTTGATGCTAGCTGATATTTAAGGAAATAAAATCTTTAAGTGCTGTTTCCATTTAGGGTGCTATGCATAGACATTTCGCTAGCCCGCGCTACGAGCGTGCTAAACTAGCCCCGGCTATCGAGTGATTATTTGTACAGGATTCATATCATATCGCTAACACTGGTTTATGAATAAGAAAAACATTAGTTCGCTGATCATCCACCGGAAGCCCGCGCTAAGAATGTCTATGAATATGGCCCTTAGAAACTAAATATTTCGTACTATTAGAAATTCAAGCGATCAATAAGTAACTGGTTTCTTTTGCGGAGCCCTTAGGGTCGATAAGGACCACAAAGTAAATAGAACAAGTTAATTCCCCCCGATATATGTAACTGAGTAATATCACTTTAACTACACCCAGTTTTAAGTTCTGGAAGGAATTTTATTACTTCTTCTATTTCTGTCTTTTCCATTTATTCGTCTAAGGTCAAGTTGCATGATTAATTCCCTTCAGCATCTGTCTGAATCGGCCTTACTTTCCTTGTACCAAAACGAAGTCGGAAGAAGACTTCAGATCTTTTTAATGAAAAAGGCAAAGAATAGGAGAAGACTGGATAGCAGTCCTTATATTCCTACAAAAAGAGGCAAAGAAAAAGTGAGAGAGAGGGGAAATCTGTGCATAACAAGTTTGTATGGCTGATTATACGTCACAATTTAATTATAAAGAAGATCTGTGTCTGAATGGAATAATTCTGTTGAGAAGAGCCAAATGATTTACTTTTCTCCTCTGTCCCTTCGCTATTTAAAAGGGATACCCTAATTTTGAATGAAAATAATGCCTGAGGACTTGAAGTAACAATGAACAATTCCATGTAATACCAACAGTCACATAGCACCATTCTGTACATCCTTAAATAGAAGCAAATTGGCTTATTACTGAAGACAGCTTCTATACCTCTTTCGCACGCCAACAGAACTTAAAATCTGTATATTTATAAGAGCTTAAATTAGATGCCGTCACTTCAACCAAAAACGGTGAGTAGGAAGAAATTGTTAGTTAACGCACAGTTGAGCATAATTTAGTAATATTCTTGGATATCCGTTATTTTAAAAGAGGAATATTAGGCCTATTGTAGGCAGTAAACTTATTCTTTGCGAAGAATCGAAAGATTACAGTTGGTTTAGTACTTACTGTAAGAGTAGTTAAGTTATACTGCAGTTTACAAAATAAAATTAGCTATTATTTTGGTCGAAATTAAAACATTTGGAGGTTTATATATTTTTTTAATTCATATTTTCTTCAATCTTCAGGTATATGTAATATAAGCAGTTTTAACTACATTATATAAAACTTAAATTTTGATAGAAAAGGAGCCATTCTCGGTAGTTTAATGGGTACTATTTTAACCATAGTATCAGAGGACAGACAGAATACAAAATGATGTGTTGGAAAAAGTGGGTGAAGGAAGAAAGAATGATGATGAAACTGATCAGGAAGAGAAAAAGGAATTGGTTGGACCACTGGCTGAGAAGAAATTGCCTTCTGGTGGATATACTGAAAGAAGTAGTGAACGGGAGAAAAGTTCGGGACAGTAGAATATATCAGATGATAGATATGTGGCTCATATGCGGAGACTAAGAGGAAGGCAGGAAATAGGAAAGATTGGAAAAAGCTGGGTTTGCAGTGAAAGATGTGACATTGGGCAGAAAACTGTAAATGGATGGGTGAATTAATGTATGAGTTGTTCGGGGGTTGAAATTCGGTCGATGGAGATGGATTTAAAGGACGATAATATGTAGGCAATGCTTAACATGGCTATCTCTGGAAGAAACGTAAAGCTGTGGATTCTGTTTCAAAGATTTTACTGCACGTAAAGTAATCCAGTATGCCATACAGAAATCCAGGCAAGATGTTTCGGCCACTTTTGTCACCATTAAATTTGGACATTGGATAAGCTCTAATTAAAAACTCGTAAAATACTTCTTCTGTCACCACGAGTACGACATATATCACACTACCACCACTACTAGAGTATAATCTATTACGAAATTTGTTAATGCCTCTAAACGAATATCTTGTCATGAAATAGATGCAGTGTCGTTCTTTGGTGTATAACAGAATGAATCCGTATTCGATTAACCTACTTCCTTTGTTAAGGTAGAGTAAGAATAGTTTTGTCGTAAAAATATACGCAAATGATCGAACAATTCCATGTAACAATTTCAGGATTTTGTCGCAGAGTTCTTGTCACGATAGCTATCTTAATTATTATTTTCATGGTATTACAGTGCACATAACGAAAAGGGGCTTTAAAGGTAAAAACTGAATGGGAAACTTATACTTTTTCTATTTTTGGTATTGAATTGAATTGAATTGAATTGAATTGAATTTATTGTAAGGGCTCACTATGACCTTTCAACATTCATTACGTTAACCATTTAGCTAGGCGTGTCCTCTAACCCACACAGGCTGACTACACTAAGGTTCGCTGCGGACACTTTTATTTTCACAACGATGTAGGCAGAAGCAGTCACAATTTTATTCTACGTAAGCACTTACATATGCCACGCTTCGATACGAGGATTTAACATTTCGCCTTCAAGCAAATTCTGATGCAAGTTCATAATTTTCTTCCTGTGTCATAATTTAAAGTTTAGCATTTGATGCGGAATCAGATGCTACATCTCATTAGCCCTGTAGGCTAACTCAAAATCGGGGGAAAAAGAGATAGTACACGTTTTGATTTTACGAAAGTGATAGGTTGTACTATCTCTACACATTTAGACTGATAATGATGATAGTGATTTACAGCAGAGTCCGTATAGTACAGTTTCTATCTGATTCTTTTCCAATTCACCTTGGGCTAAAGCAAGGAGATACACTATCATCTTTTCTTTTCAACTTCGCTCTAGAATATGCCATTAGGAAAGTTCAGGATAGCAGAGAGGGTTTGGAATTGAACGGGTTACATCAGCTTCTTATCTATGTGGATGACGTGAATATGTTAGGAGAAAATTCAAAACCGATTAGGGAAAACATGGGAATTTTACTTGAAGCAAGTAAAGCGACAGGTTTGGAAGTAAATCCCGAAAAGACAAAGTATATGATTATGTCTCGTGACCAGAATATTGTACGAAATGGAAACATAAAAATTGGAGATATATTCTTCGAAGAGGTTGAAAATTCAAATATCTTGCAAAAACAGTAGAAAAAATAGTAATTACACTAGGGAGGAAATTAAACGCAGAATAAATGTGGGAAATGCCTATTATTAATTATTCGGTTGAGAAGCTTTTGTCATCCAGTCTGCTGTCAAAAAATCTAAAAGAATTTATGAAACAGTTTCATTACCGGTTGTTCTGTATCGTTGTGAAACTCGGACTTTCACTTTGAGACAGGAACAGAGATTAAGGGTGTTTGAGAATAAGATTCTTAGGAAAATATTTGGGACTAAGAGGGATGAAGTTACAGGAGAATGGAGAAAGTTACACAACGCAGAACTGCACACATTGTATTCTTCACCTGACTTAATTAGGAACATTAAATCCAGAGGTTTGAAATGGAAAGGGCGCGTATGAATGAATCCAGGAATGCATATAGAGTGTTATCAGGAAGTGATAGGGAAGGAAATAGTGTAAAGAATAAGGGTGCAAGTGTAAGTGGAAATCTAGTATGTGAAAGTGAAAGCGTGGGGGGGGAAATAAAAGAGGAATAGAAGAAGAAATAAATAGAAAGAAAGGCAAAGACAGAAATAAGGCAGAGACGAACAGTAATGAAAGGTCAGAACTTGCGACAGTTGAGGATTTAGCAGAGATATTTGATATGTGTAAACAAAATTGGGGATGTGATCAAAAAGTGTAAGTAAAGGGAAACTGGAAAAGATCGAGAAGTATAGGGGAGAGAGAAAGTGTATAAGGAGATGTGCAGAATAAAATATAAGTATTTATAGGAAGTGAGAATAGTGACAATGGATTAGGTGTAAGCAGAATAGTCAGAAAGTGGAAGTGAACGCAAATAGGAATGAGTGAAAATAGTGAGAAAGGGTTAAGAGAAGTGAACAAGTGACAGCATAAAATTAGTACTAACATTTGAACGTTGGAACAGTAAATGAATAAAAGGTCAAAGAACAATAATTCAATATGATAATTTATAGAGAAAAATTGAAATTGAGATTTTAGTGAATAGTAGTTAGAGGAAAGGGGGGTGTGAAAGGAGTATATAATATTAGATTTATTAGGATTGATGAGCAAATAGAGAATAGCAAATGAAATGTAGGAGAAATACTGTAGGGGAGATTAACCAAGTAACAAAGAGGTACATAGTGTAATTGAGAGTATTTGTGTAGACGTGTACTGCAAATAATGTGTTATTGTAATAATATATTAATGGTGGCACCGGATACAGAAATGTGAGGTACACCATTACATGTAAAGAAGTGCTGTGAAGAAATATATATCATATCATATAGAGTGTTAGTTGGGAGACCGGAGGGAAAAAGACCTTTGGGGAGGCCGTGACGTAGATGGGAGGATAATATTAAAATGGATTTGAGAGAGGTGGGATATGATGATAGAGAGTGGATTAATCTTTCACAGGATAGGGACCGATGGCGGGCTTATGTGAGGCCGCCAATGAACCTGCGGATTCCTTAAAAGCCATTTGTAAGTAAGTAATGATGATCGTGATTAAGGCTGTGATATATCATGATATGTAAATTTGCAATCGACATTTGTCTTTGTGACTGAGGAAACTATAAAAAAATCCTCAGCCAGATTGGTCGACAACGGTGATTGAACCCACGTTCTCCTGAATACGAGTCTAGTGTGCCAACACTGAACCTCCTTGTTTGTTTAGTAATAATTATTATGAATGTGATTAACATATTATTTGCATTAAGGAACAAAATTAGGATATATGAAAGTGCTTCCTTTAACGAAACTTACGCTTCCTTTTAATTATTCTGACCATCAATTATGGAATATTTTATTTTGAATGTCATTGCTGCTTTTAGTTCAGGAATAGGCGATGTATTAATTCTATACACTTTCTTCCCGGTTACAGAAAGTTATTTATATATAGACTAAATGTGCGATCTTTCGAAGTTCTGTATCTCAAGGAATGTTTCAACACAAGTCAAGGCAGCGCAAAGCCTTTAATTCAGTTCAGTTCAGTGTTGTAGAATACAATGCTGACTGTGACGTCAAAGGAAGTTCTCTTCTTAATGGCATCTAACATAATGGAAAACACATCGAATTCATTAGTGCGTAGCTCTTATCGTCTTAACAGTGATACATAATGTTACAAGTACGTTCCTTAATTCATTTGGAAATAAACTTTATACGTGCTATGTTCTGTTTTTTCCGTTAAAAAGGCACTATAGATCAAAATCTGCGTTACGGTTAACATCCTTACCTGAATTTTATTTTCTTTATTGTTCTCATATTTCAAGGAAATATTTTAAATTATTTTAAAATGCGTGAGTTAATCTGTGCAAAGTATGTTGAAATAACATATAATTTAATGTTCAAAAAGCAACATAACATTATTATTCCTAGTTTACTAAATTTAATAGGCCTAATATATTTCATTAATGAAGTGAACAAACTATATAAATCAATAAGGTTTTGTTGTTTTCCTCTTAATGCATTCAGAGGATAAAATTCAATAGATTAATAGTTTTGTTTATTTTACGACGCTTTATCAACTGCTATGGTTATCTAGCACCTGACTGAGATTGTGATAATGCCAGCAAAATGTGTCCAGGGGCTAGTTTCCAAATTGACCTAGTATTTGCTTTTAAACGGTTGAAGAGAAAATTCGGAAAAAACCTGGACCGGTTAACTTGTTCCGCCCAGGATTTGAACTCGAGCCCAAGATCATTGAATTGCTTTATTTGAACATAATATTTAGGATTTTATCATTTACTCCTATTCACGTCCGATTTATTCTTATACTTTTTTTTTTTATAAGCTTACCATACTTATTTGAGAAGTTGTAATTGAGAAAATTTCGTTTTTCCATTACACTGAATAAAAAAAAAACATTTTCGGTGGACGTTTTGGTACCCAACAGGTGTTCTAAGACAACTGAAACATGCCGATTCCAAATATGAAAACCATTTGTCTCTATTACCAACCGTTCTTGAGATATACGACATCAACCATTATGTATAACAACTCACAGACAGGAGTTTCAGTAGAGCATTTATTGCTACATGGAGTACTAATGAACATGGCTTTAGCTAAGAAAATTGTGCAATTGCGCCACATGACACATAATTATAGTAGTAATATTTCAGTACCAACTTGTAAGTCTTGGAAGTAGTAGTCTGCAATGACCTTCCTCATTTTTGGACCTATAAACAACCTTCTTTCACTTCCGCGTAACTCAACTCTGGAAACTTGTTACACAGGCACCAAAAAGCATCTGAGTCGGTGTCTAGTGCCTTCACGAAATTCTTCATGAGACCCAGCTGTATATGAAGCGGTGACATAACTTTATCATGCTCAACCCACGGCACACAAAGGCTGCATTCTACTCGTATTCTGAACGGCCAATTGTTCTTTATGTAATGATTCTTTCTATCTCTGCTGTCCCACTCGCAGATGAAGCAGCAGTACTTGATGTACCCTGTCTGCATTCCCATGAGAATAGTGGTAACTTTTAAATCACCACAGATACGCCAATTGCACTCGCGATAGCGTTTTTTTTTTTTCTTTTTAAATAGCGACATGGTTTCGTACGTATTTTTCAGGTGCGTAGAATATGCAATCTGTACTGACGCATATCTGTTTCCATTGTGTAATAATATTATTTACTACCTTCAAACTTATCTTATGTGTGTCTATGAACAGTCGCCATGCTTCAATGCTGTGTTCTACCCCAAAGCTTGACATAAGATCTTGAATGTCCATGCATTAGCAAATAGTGTCACTCATTGCAAAAAATTTCACAAGTTCTTTGTCTTGTCGAAACTGTAAAGTCGTAACCGGTGCAAGAAAATTAAATTGTTTAAGACGTGAACCGAGCATTTCAGCTCTACCTTTTGTTAGTGTCAGGTATCGTACGATTCGCAAAATTGAGCATTATTCATTAAATGAATAACTTATCTTCTCCAGGTTGGTAGTAGTCAGAGTCTGAGTCGTTGGTAGGAGATGAAAGAGGACTTTCTTCTTGCGTTTCTTCATTAACTGTGTATTCTGCAGGTGCTGTTGGTATTGGACAAGTGACGGGGACATGTGAAATTGGTTTAGAAACTGAAGGAACGTCTGGATACTTTACAGATGCACTAGTTTCGTAGGAGAATCCGGTGACGTTTAAGAAAAAGAAATAACAGTCTGTGGTGTGGTTGCTTGACTCACGCCATATCACAGGAACTCCAAATGTCAGATGGTTGTTGTTCTTCGCCTTTCTTATCCAACCACACAAGTTGCAAGCATAGATCAAACAGATGAACTGTGGTGCCCACGACTTACCATTGTCCACTTTCGAATCAAAGTATAGTTCATTTTATGTTTTCTTAAGAAACGGTGTAAAAGTTTTCCGATGGAATTTGTCTGTTACAGGCATCAAAACACATCTGGTGAAATTCTACATCATCTGGGGAGGGGGAAATGAACCGTGTTCCATGTAAAAATAAAATTTCGTCGATAATTTCAAAACCTACATGATAGCGCAAAACGGTTTTCAGATTTGAAATCAGCATGAAAAACTACAATATAAATAGTAAATATCATATCAGATATCTACCACTTGTTTATCAGTGTTATCAAAGTAATAGCGTTCACTCCAAAATTCATCTTACCATTTTTATTCTATATTCCTTTAACATTGCCATGTTACTTTACCTATTTGTTTCAATTTATATAATATTTACTGCACTTCAGTCTTTCATAACATATAAAACAATATCAATTTTATCTTTTTTGCACAAATATTGTTGCAAAATCCCCTCCAGATTTTGATTTTATTAGTGCTGTTGATCGATGAGAATATTTAATCGATTAACTATTTGAATTGAATCGTTTAATCGATAAACTAATCGAGTTTTGATCGAGTTGAAAATATGTTTTAATATACTATAATACGCAAATATTGTTAAATTTAACTTGTGTTCGGGGATAAGCATAAGTATTAAATGTTGTATATCTGTATGTATTGTATCGTTATATTACAAAACAACTATTTTAATTACTTGTTAAGATATTTATTATGAGGCTTATAATTTATTGTGTTAATTTCTCCGAGAATTTTTTAGGCAAACATAAATAATAAGAAGTTTGAAGACTCGCCTAGTAAATACTGCTTCATCCACTAGTATATCGTCGTTGTTCCTGCAATAACTTTTACGTGCAAAATATACAGTTTTTCAGTAGGAGGGAAAAACACATTTATTCATCCTATGGCAGCCGTACATAGGGGATTTTGAATTCTTACATTTTCGAAATAAAGAAATATAATTACATATAGAAGATTTTATTATTTTCTGTACCACTATTTAAGTTATTTAATAGAGCAAAAATCTTAAAATCGATTAATATGTCACATAGGAGTTATTGTAGGAACAATGACGGTATTTTAATAATATAGTCACTAAATTGAAAAACAAAAGGAAATGATACTGCTACGAACCTTTTTACCCATACGTCAAGATTTCAAATACAAGTCAGTTCAGAGAGTGCATTATCTCTGCAGTGCTTGGGAAAAGTGACATAAGTCACTTTTCACAAACCTTTTTTGATCATTTATTGACAACTTACACTGGTTTATGTCGATTTTGATTTTTTTCTGTATGAATTATTGTAATGGGAGGAATACCTATGTATTTTTTTCCAAGCGAACAGATGTTCATTAAGTTGTCAATAAATTGTCAAAAAAGGTTTGTGGAAACTGACTTGTGTCACTTTTCCCGAGCACTACAGATATGTCCTTTCATCAGTTGCAATGTAAGCCATAATAAAATAAAAGGATGAGGAAAATATATAATATTCTTTTTTACAAAAAAAGAACAACATGTACCTTTGTTCTAACAATAAATTTATTATTATTGTTATAATTATTATTATTATTAATATTAATATTAATATTAATATTAATATTTATAGTTTTCATGTAATACTTGCAGGTAAGCAGTGATCAGTACAACATTCTTTCCTATGGGCACAAAATCTAGAAGGGATATGAAGTTGCGTGTCCAGTCTACCTGGAAGGTAGGATAATAAAACTGTGATCAATTACATTAGTTTCGTTGAGCGCGGTGTACTAGACTATAATTGTTTTGAAATGACAGACATTTTCTCAACATATGAAATAATTATTATTAATAACTAAACCCATATTAAACACATATACAGAGTGAGTCGTGTGTACTATAAATTATTGTAGAGTATTCTATATTCCAATATAAACAGATTTCTTCATATAAACATATAGCCGTAACGGCTTTGTTATCGAGATATGGCAACAGTGTGGGACACGTGACTTGGCGTTACATCGAAACTATTAATGAATCAGTCACTCATAAGCAAACATTCTCATGGGGGCAGATAAAAAAGTTTTTTTTTTCTTCGTCATGTCAGTAATGTCAAAACAAATGCTTACATAATTTTGGCTACTAAAGCGCAATTACAAGTGTCGTCTACAAGTAAGTTTTCCAGGGCCGTTTACAGAAACAAAACAAAATTTCATGGAAATATTAATCGAAACATATATATTAAACTATATTACGGCCTATACATACAAATGCACTTTCCTATGAGAGTTTGCTCTTAAATCCAATGCGCTAGTCTTTTACGATATATGCTTTACAAAACAAGTCCTACTTTGTAGGTTTCACCTCCTCACCTATGATTAAATCCAATCACTCTCCGAAAAAAAAAAAACACAGAGTAATATGAAAATGGTACAAACAAAACACATTACATCATATAACCTGACCTAACATACAAACGGTCATAAAAGTGTATGTTTCAATAATTACCATTATCCTTTCGTCAGTTCGCATCATAAACTTAAACAGCTGACGTTCTAAGCTGTCTCACCTTCAAGAGGAATAATCCAGTCTTTTGTTCGCATTCTCTATATCCCATGAGGTCAAGACATGCAAGCGAATGCCTATATCGACTTAGCATCGAGGGTGGTAGATAGTTTCTCAGGATGTGTTCTCTTTTTTTTTCACAATGGGCTAAAATGTGTGCCCAAGAATCTTTTTTCACACATAATGGACAGATGCGGTCTCCTCCTTCGATGGCAATTTTATTACTCTTCCATGCCCCGAAAATTAGGCACGTTAAGTCTTATATATGTGTGGTTTTAATTTTCGCAAAACAGATTTATAAATAAAGTGCAACAATCCTCACCATTCAGTATTATACAGGGACATCATTTTATTTCTACCAAAATTTCTAATATTAACCTGATTATATCTTTGGATTAACGGTTCAGAACCGGAAACACCGTTTGCTACCCCCTTCCACGACTGGAGTTCGATGATACTGCGTAAAATACAAACAAATCACTTTACTAGGTATAGGAGGGAAGAAAAGTAGTTCATCCATTTACGTAAACTATGAAATATCGCGATTTTGAGCTTATGATTTTCATTAGGTTTTTGTTTAATCAAAATACAGTACAGTATTAAACATAAGTGCTTTTACTCACGAACTGAGCAATTCATGCGGACGTATTCATTATGCACTGTCTACAGCACATTAGCGTACAATATAGAAAATGAAATTAAATTGAAAAATAATCGTAATATGATAATTACATACATTTTTGAAAATGGTGGCTTGAGTTCTTTTTTTCATATTATCGCACTATAGATTATTGTACTAAATTCCAATTACCAGTTTCGTCCTTCGTACTAGTAACTCATGTTGAAATAATTCTGTACCTACTCTATAAAAGAGTATCTTACGAACTGTAAATTCAATCTTCACTTCTGCTCGATCCGAAAAGATAAAATTACTCAGACATGCTATCTACTGTCCGTCCAAGTGGTTTTGTCGCAGTGTCGTAAAAAGGGGATAAATCACGAGACAATTATTTAACGAGACCCTCTTTTATTTAAGTTATTTTAAACAGTTGCATAATATTGCGTAGACGTCCAATTTCTAACAGTAATTAATGTTTTCAGAAAAGAGCTAAAACATCCCACCCACTAGCCTTTACAGAGGGACGAGTAGAAGCGGGTGGGGGGGGGAAAGGGATGCAACGTAGGCAAACGGACGACAGTACTTTTTTGCGAAAATATGATTCAATACTGAAAGCCCTTTCGTCATTGGAACACGCGAACTTAATTCTGGAACACACTATACTCGCTAACTCGGTAATGTTTACTACGACAGTAAGGCGCCTTTGACTGCATTGGAAGTTTACTAGTAGAGGGTTGGGAGTGAAGTACATTAAAAAACTCAGGTACAATAAAAATTGAAGTAAAAAGAAAATGATGTCTCTGTATGAGCAAGAAGGGAAGAAAGCAAAAATGCGCTATTCTGGAAACTCGCATCCTATTCATTACCAGACAACGCTTATGCACTGGAACACCGCGAATTGTTACAGAACTGGAAGAAATGTAGGTACTTTTAAGTAAGAGGTGGCATTCCATAAACCCTGTTTTCAATCTTTTAAGCCTTATATTATCATTTTCGGTTCTGTACTTGGATGTACATTAACATCCACCCTGAACAGCGTAATATAAATCATCTATCCCGAAAGCTTATCCTTCCTTAAATTGGAAGACTGTGCTAAAAAGAGTAAATGCGAGACTGCAATAAATAATTACGTTACCATATCGACTTGGATAGATAGATGCCAAGGTACTGCGCCGTTGAACAAAGGATGTCTATATATCAGTGTACGAAGTGTATAGGAAATCAATCCGAAGCATGGAATCGGAACATCAGTTTTGTAACAGAGTGATGGATAGTTATCGAGATCTAAAGTAACCACAGAGCAGAGTAACTTTGTATTTGACATGACCATATGAATCGCCATTAACAGTATTTTTTTGTGCAGTCATTTCATTCCCATCACCCCTTTCTGCATAGCATATGCATGGAGATGACTAAACCAGACAATTTTCAAACAGAATAAAGGACACGTGACTCTTTTCGGAAATATTAATATTTAAATCTGTCCCTTAGCAGTATGTATTGATATTTCGTATTGATGAGCTTGTCTATATGCAAAGTGAATGTGATTACATGCATTTCCAAGCTATTTTTTTATACAAAGATTTCATTGGTTTTGTGTGGAGTCGGATAGTACTTGTTTCAATGCAGAGATTTCTGGTTAGAATCTGGTCAAGCATAACGCACTTTTACAATCCTGTTATTTGGTTTTTGGGTATGTTTTCATTAGGAGCAATATTGGTGAATAAGAATGAATGAAAATTCGGAATTACAATAGAATAGTATTACCAGTAATAAAAGGAAATTAATCAGACGGACAATATTTTGGTAGTCTAGTTTCAGAGTTCGTGTGTTTTACCGTCTCGTGGATTAGAGTATATT
Source organism: Periplaneta americana (assembly GCF_040183065.1). NCBI lineage: Eukaryota > Metazoa > Arthropoda > Insecta > Blattodea > Blattidae > Periplaneta > Periplaneta americana. Next base: position 43,869,608 of record NC_091133.1, read on the forward strand.
GAAAATAAAATAGCAAAACGACAATTGTAATTACAACGGTGGTATCCATATATTACGAATTCCCAGTACTCAAGAGAGGATAATTGAATTCGTATTTAAAATTTATTATCGAAAGCTGATAACAAAAATATATGTATGTATTGGACACATATCTGTCGTTTATTTTCTCAGAGCCGGTGACAGAGAGTCTCATTTGTGAAGCCGGTTTGACATTCGTCACACACGATCATCAACACCAGTAGACTACAACCAATTGCCATTACTTGTATCACCATAGCCACCAGCAAGACTATCATTCCTACTACCGCCACTACCCGTGATCATCGAAACTACCATTGCTATCACACAACCACTAACATCATCACCGCTAACACCAACACCAACGATATCATCATCACTACCACCACACACACGACGATCATAATCATCGCTACCATTACCATTGTTATCAATAGGGCTAAGAGTTTTATGCCGCTACATTGCGCTTCATGTGCCTCAGAGTTTAGGTACCAGTACGTTTTTGCGTTGGAGTGGGGGATTTCAGTGTGTTTCGTTCAGCAGTGAACTTTAGTTGATCGGTTACATTACGACCGAATACTGCTATTCGTAACAGGCAACATACAACGTCCTGTAAAGAAGAATAATGAGAAGATGATGAGGACGAATTTTTTTATTGAGTTATTTTACGACGCTGTATCAACATCTTGGTTATTTAGCGTCTGAATGATATGAAGGTGTTAATGCCGGTGAAATCAGTCCGGGGTCCAGAACAGAAAGTTACCTAGCATTTGCTCGTATTGGGTTGAGAGAAAACTCCGGAAAAAACCTCAACCAGGTAACTTGCCCCGACCGGGATTCGAACCCTGGACGAGGACGAAATCTGTGACTTAATTTCAAACGAGGAAATTTGTAATAATGATACAGATTTTGAGATAAATATTGCTTGTGTAAAAATATTTCATATATTTACCCAATGTTTCTGCAGAAGTGAAACGAAGTTTCTCTAGATATAAGGCTGTGTTTTCTAGCAACAGGCAATAGTTCTCCTTTGAAAATTTGAAAATGTGGTTTGTTATTCACTGCAATAATATATGAAATCAAAAATTATTTAAAACTAAAACGTAATACACCATCATATTAACATAGTGAAATAATAAGGCTGATACTTGTCAATATCATATTAGGTTTATTCCCTATGTAGTCAGTGACAAACCGAATAGTTGAATACGAAATAGGAAAAAAAAATGTAGTAAACAAGATGAAAAAAATACTGGATAAACATGATGGATATTTAGGTTTATGTAAAATTTGTGACAATTTCAAATGACGAAATTTATAATAATGATACAGATTTTGAGACAGATAATGCTTATGTAAAATATTTCAAATGTGTCCTCATCGTTTTTGCAGAAGTGAAACGAAGTTTTTTTAGATGTAAGACTGTTTTTTCTAGCAACAGGCAATCATTCTCCTTTGAAAATTAAAAAATGTGGTTTGTTATTCACTGCAGCAATATATGAAATGAAAAATTATGTAAAACAAACACGTCATAGACCATCATATTAACATAGTTAAATAATGAGGCTGATACCGTCAATGTTATATTAGGTGTATTTTGTACAGACAGAAAATAAAATTTATTTAAAATAGTGCAATCTTTCTTTAACAAAGAAAATGATTTCATTAAATTTTTCTTTAGAAGATAGTTGTGTTTCGAAGTCAAAGGAGTGGCTTTCAACCACCCAAATGCTGAGGACTAACTTACCGTGATGATAAGCATGAGTTCAAACGAACGAAAGACACTGCGTTAACTCACCCCATCTCTGAGACGTAGTCAAAGTTAAGAGGCGCACGAAGCTCACTGGTAGTACAACGGGATATATTTCTCAGGCCTAGTTATCACCATCGTGTTTTTCTGAAAACCAGGTATTACTCGAAATAGGCGAGTGGAGCCGCGGGCGTAATGTGAACTATCGTGACACACCAACAATATCATCATCATCATCATATACGTTTGTGTTTAGTCCTATTAGCCGATTTAGTCTCAAGAAGTCTGCTTTTATTAAAGTAATCTGGATTGTCCCGGTTGTCTTCTGCTATCGGTCTTCACTTCGGATGTTTTCAAATTGTATTGACAACCTTGAAAGCTAGTTATTGTCCTCATTAGGACAGTTTTTTTTCATTAAATTTTGCCCAGTGACTTAGATTTTTGCTTCCCAGCATGGTGATGTATGTGGGAAGCTGCGGTAGGTAACTGATATCCGGTACTGAAAACCAGATATTACTCGACCGAGGTGAGTGGAGCCGCGGGCGTAATGTGAACTACCACGATGAGGTATTACGAACGCAGGATCAATAGCACCACGGCCTCGGGCTGCAGGACTCCACTGGCCTTGGTCGAGTAATACTATAACATCTGGGATTCATCGTGCTCACCACACGATACTCACGTACTAGTTGGATGATTGTTCATCTCAACTGATGCATGTGGACGTGAGTTGAACTTGGATCTTCTGTGGGCAGTGGCGTCCAAGTATTAGGGCTACAAACAAACGCAAAGTTTGTGTGCAGGAAGTGTATTATCTTAACATTTAAAATAAAGAGCCCATGCATGAGTATTAAGGCCTCGGAACTGTATAGTCTTTAAATGCAACGTGCTGATCTGTAAAGTAGGCCTACACTGAAAATTAATTGTAATAATAAGTAATCCGTGGCACGGCAGCCCATGAAGGGCCAAGGCCAACCAGACGACTGATGACTTCGTCCATATGTCTCAGCAGAGGTGAACGATCATGCATCCATTACGGTAGTATCGTGTGATCAGCACGGTGAACCTTCTGTCTTGTTTTCAACACCGGATTTTGTTACCTATCTTAGCTCTCAAAATTCATCAGAATGCTTGGTGGACATCGGTCCCATACACTGGCCGAAATTTAAAGGTAAAATTTAAATTTAGTGCATGTAATTAATATAAGAAGCATAGTTGTGTATTTTTGTGTTAATACACAGGAAAGTAAAATCTTGGTTCAGGCAATACCTACATAGTAAATAGTTGAATATGCTGATCATAATCGTCACGATAAATAAGTTCTGAATAGAGCATTCCTCTATTGACGTATTTATGCATCTAATTAGGAAACTCAATTTTTAACTTTATGTGCCTAGACCTGTGTGGTCGCCGCGTCTGTAGCTTCATCCATGTTGCCCCGAGTTCTACCCCCGGCCAGGTCTTCGTGAAATTTATGGTAGTCAAATCAGACGTTGCAGACAGTTTTTCTCGGGATAATTCCTTTTCCCTTTATCATTCCTCTAACATTCTCAAATTTCTCTTCATTTCATCTATCACCTGCAATAGTAAAGATAGTTTGGGGTGAAGTCTTGGGAGCAGGGCGGGTTTCCGATTCTGATATAGGAAGGGCTTGGGGGTTTGGACCCTTGGGACTCTTCTGCAGATGGAAGCCTACTCTATCAGGGACTGAGAGTGGATTGCCCATCTGTCAACGTAGGATTCATGAATGACACGTAAGCCACCTGTCGGACTGGACAGTCAGCGCATATATTAATATAAGGCGTACCGGTTTCAGCACTGGAAAAGCTAAACTAGGCAAACCTATGTACTAGATGAATGAAGTGCATTTGTTGTTGTTTAGTCAACTGTCCGAAGACAGATTTAAACCTCACAAGTTTTACCAACATGGCACCACTTATGAGGCAATTAGGTCAGGCCATAATGGGGTAGGGTGGCCAGTTATTTTCCCCCTCCATTGCATACATCGCCGAGAAGCTACATATTACACTAATCGGACTCCAGAAAAGTGCTTTTATTTATGAATAATACATACAAACGCATGTACACATGATCTTTCGTACAAGTCTAAACTGCCATTAGTACTATAATATGTATTATAATTATGCAGACTTCAAAATAGATCAAAACACAGTGAAAAAAAAAATTAAACTCTAATATGTCCTATTTGCATCCAGTAACAGTATTTTGTTTTAAATGGAGCTAGAACACAGACGTTTAAACTAAAATTTCTGTTTGCTGAGTAACACATTGGACAGAAATTTTCCCTTTGACTGCAGCTGCAAGCATCTCTTCGGGCCACGCTGTGCCTAGATTCTTCTTCCCATAAACGCTAGCATTTTAGTAAAAAGATATGATTTCACTCAGCACTCGGTAACATAGAGAAGTAAGAGAAGTAGAAAATGAGGCTATTTAAATTTAGGAAACTAGCCCAGCCAAAACATGCCCTGTTGATCTGTTTGAATCTTGGTCAAATACAATTTCCCTCAGAATGGTTATTCAAATTGCATGAATATGTTAAGAAAGTTCATACAATTTACTGTGAATTAATATAGGCCTCTATAACATTATACTATTATCTAATTATATGGTCACAATATAACTTTACATACCTTTGAACATTTAGAAGAAGCATTCCAACAACGGTACTGCACACAACACTTGCGCCTGCTAACTGAAGAATGGCTGCATAAGGAACGGGTTTTTGCTATTCTGACTACAAAAGTGTTCATTAGGTACGATGTGTGCCATTTGTCGAGTTTCTTGAAAACTACACGAAATATAAGTAGTTGACGTTATTAACTCGATTGACCTTATTTCCTCCTGTCACCTTATATGTCGCCAGGTGTCCCGTGTTAGATGTAATGAACTCTGGCAGGTATCGTTTCCTCAGAGTTTCTGTGGCTTCACACTCCGACAAAATATGGTGGGATAGCTCGCGTCGACTGCGAAATGGACATATTCTCTCCCCCCTCCCCTATTCATTGACGATTTTAAGTGTTCGCCATGCTCCTAGACGAAATCAGGGTATGACCAGTCTTCCCTTTCTGCTCTCTCCACAGAGGTAGAACTCTGTTCCCCAATTTGATTTCACCTATCGATTCGATCTCCAGAACAATTTTATCCTACATTCCACTTTGTTGTCTGTCCATATCCTTCAAGCATATCTTGACTTTCCTCCAGACATTTGCTTTTTCCTGCAGTCCTTTCGATTATAAATTCCACACCTATTTCCTCCAATTGTCTGCGTAATGTACCTACACAGATTACATGGTCTCTCTATTCCCGATTTGCTCCCTATAACAAACCACTGTAATTAGTAAGGGACTGATTTCCATACACAATTCTGAGGTAGACTTTGAAGGTTTTTATTACACATTCTATTGAGCCTTTGAGCTCAGACATTTATGTTAAAAAGTAACTTTGTACCTGGTTAAGTTTTTGTCTTTTATTGCCATCCTCAAATTTCTGTCCCATACGTAATTTTAGACCTAACTACAGTGTTGTACAATGTATCTAACAAGTTTACAGAGACTTCAGGGATTTTTTATTTATCTTCAGAGTTTTCATAACTTTTATGATTGTCTTGTGTTTCGTAACGTCTATTACATGCTTCTGTACATCGTGATTGTTATACCAAGAAAACAAAAAATTTTCACGTTTTTCAGTGCTCTTCGTTTTACAGTACTCACATTCATTCTTAAATACGCTTCGCCACTATTTCCCGATAGTAAAAGAGGTCGAATTGTGGAGCCCATCACACTTCCTCATTCTAGTGGCAAGGTTATGGAATCTTCAAACTCTACCTCAGAGCCTCCATGTGACTTCATGGCATTAAAAAGAAAGTCAGATCGCATGGCTTGACGTATATAGGATACTATGAACGAGAGCAAACGTAAATATATTAATGTCTTTATTCGTAAAATAAAATAAAAATCAACATGCAAAAAAAAAAAACGTTTAACCACTCAATAACATAATTAAAAAAAAATATGTAGTCTAATTTAAAAGCTGATGAATCTTTCAAATAGTAATTTTTAGCGCTACAGGATATATGCCTACATCGTTGTTAACAAATTTTTCAATAATTTAAAAATCGCAATGGTAGAATTTAATCGGAGATGAAATGTTCGTAATTGCATTTTCTATGATCACAGAAATATCAGATTAATAAATCTATTTCACGTTTCGTTACATAACGAATTATGTAAGAGTAATAAATCGTTTTTAAATAATAAAAACTTCTCGCAGTTGTGTTCCATGAATATATTATATCTCTGGTTTTCATTAAAACAAAAGAAAAAAGTTTTGGAGTTGCGTACCAACGCAGATTTTTTATAGCTACGCTAGAATTTCTGAGTAAATATTAGACATCTGTGCAATTACAAGTAGAATTACACAATAATGTAAAGTTCCTAGTTACATGTTGCCCTCACAAACCGATACAAATCCCACGATCCAGCAGTTGAAATGAATTCAGACAAATGTGCACAACAGTACGAAAAGGACGAGTCAAAGAAGTTTAAAAGAACGTTCGGAAAGTCGCTGTGCACTTTCATAGTGAAATTACAGTAGATATAGAAAACGATGTCCAAGAGCATCAGTACCCGTTTTATTTTCGAACACTTTCACTACCTCTCGTTATGAAATGCTCACTTTATCCGTTGCTACTGCAGCTTGTAGTGTGCGTAGACATTTTGCTACTTACCACAGTTTGCGTCCTTTGCTGTCAGGTTTCGGGAGCGTGAGGACCATAAGATTTTTAGAAGTTACACGTCCTTCGAAAATCTCGGTCAGAATTTGTACAAATCATCAGTCAGCGTTGTGTGCGGTGGCGTTGTCTTGACTGAACCATGCGTACTTCATTTCATCTTCAAGTAGACGAATGAAATTGTGTAGGAAGTCAGAGCAATAGCATTCACTGCTGATTGCTTCAGTTTAACTCGTAAATTATCTGTCCCGATCTCCTTCTTTATAAATTTCACATCTCTTCACCGTAAGGAACTGAGAAGTGATGAGAAACAAGAATTGTAGTTATATTTAAAGCACAAGTTGGCCTTTTGTGGCTGGATCGTTAACGACCCACTTGGGCAGTTGTGATATCTCTAGTGCTAAATAACGTTCTCTAATGAAGTGGGGAATTATTACAAATTCATTTAATTAGCTAGCTACTGAGTACAAATTAAAATTATAAAACAAAAATGTTTCTAGACACTACCTTAAGAGCCAGGCTCGTGTACGGTGTGGTCGTACCCAATAATATAACATAAAATTTACAGAGACAGTTTACTAAATACAGTAATTAACTTAATGCAATGGATAAATAACACACAAGAGCAAAAAAAGAAGAAATAAAAAACGAAAGAAACAAAACACACATTTAATGTAAATTTACAATCAGACAGAAGTCAGTGATATTCAATAAAAATATTAATATAGTCGACAGAAATAAAAAGGTAAAAAATAATAGATTTGTTAATATTTTATATGATGAATAATTTTATAAATTTCTTTTTTAAAAGGTTCAATTTTAAAATATTTCAAATTTGGAAAATGGTTCCTAATTTTATTATAAAGTCTTGGGTTGAAAATAGCACCATGTTTAAGTGCTGCACTTGTATGGCATTTAGGCTCAATTAATGGGAAAGTAGACTTTTGCCTTCGAGTACGATATTCTTGTCGATTAGATTTATGTTTTATTTGATTTCAGCGGTAGAAAGTTAGAAAAATATATTTATTAATTTCTTCAATAGTTAATACCGGTACTTTAAAAAGTGTATAAATTAAATTTGCTGGGTAATCCATAGTTTTGGTTAGACAAATTTTTATTAATCTTCTATGTAATAAAATTAATGGATTAAGTACAGATGATGTTACTCCACACCAATTTATTATACCATATCGTATTAATGATTGTACTGAAACTGATTTTTACAATTAGAACTGTTTAAGTGAGACATGACTTACTTAACATACTCAAAATAATTATTATTCACTTCAGAAATGGTAATTAAGTAAGTGCGTTTGTCTAGAAAAGCTATCAATCATCTCAGTCATAAGGATAAAACTATTTAGAAAAGTAGCAAAACATTTGTCGTAAAGAGGAACTTGACATTTCCTGCAGGTTTTTCCAGTCTTACTTTTGTACACTTTACAACTTTTCCTTACTTGATCCAATCTGTGACCTGTTTGGTGTCGACGAACAGGGGATGAGAATCTACCAATGGCTTAGCTGATGGTTCTGGCAAAGCTGGAGGCATTCCATGCTTCAGGAGCATGCAGTGACAATATTTCTTCCGAGATTCAAGGGAGTGATGCTGGGATTGTACAGCTTTCTATGAGGCAAGAATTATTCACCAACACAGTGAACTTCCAAAATATAAAATGGAGATGTATTATTTCTTGCCTCATATTGATATCCTGTAAGCAGAGATATTGGACTCTAGTTGATCTATTCCTCCCATGAAAGAGATATATCTGCATACTACATCAGGTAGGGAGATTTATACTCTGTTGTTACACTTATGTCCAATGAGTATGATGTTGAGCCTCTCCATAAAGTTAAACGATACTCTGTTGTGGCCAAAGCTGGAGTCTGCTTTTATTATGTTCAGTTCAAGTACTTATGTAATATGTTGCCAACTTTGAGCTAGAATTTTAAAATAAGGAATATCCTACATCATAAAAAAAAAATCATTTGTTTGTGAAGAGTGCGTTTCTATTCAAATATGAGTTGAGAATAGCCGGGAATCTGGCGTAGAAATAATTATTTTCACGTTATAACTGAGGCAGTACATTGCAAAACCAGCTGTTCGTATAACTAAACTATCAAAGAATTGAACCCATGATTGCGGACACCAGAATATTTTTATTACTTACTTACTTACAAATGGCTTTTAAGGAACCCGAAGGTTCATTGCCGCCCTCACACAAGCCCGCCATCGGTCCCTATCCTGTGCAAGATTAATCCAGTCTCTATCATCGTATCGCACTTCCCTCAAATCCATTTTAATATTATCCTCCCATCTACGTCTCGGCCTCCCTAAAGGTCTTTTTCCCTCCGGTCTCCCAACTAACACTCTATATGCATTTCTGGATTCACCCATACGTGCTACATGCCCTGCCCATCTCAAACGTCTGGATTTAATGTTCCTAATTATGTCAGGTGAAGAATACAATGCGTGTAGTTCTGCGTTGTGTAACTTTCTCCATTCTCCTGTAACTTCATCCCGCTTAGCCCCAAATATTTTCCTAAGTACCTTATTCTCAAACACCCTTAACCTATGTTCCTCTCTCAGAGTGAGAGTCCAAATTTCACAACCATACAGAACAACCGGTAATATAACTGTTTTATAAATTCTAACTTTCAGATTTTTGGACAGCAGACTGGATGATAAGAGCTTCTCAACCGAATAATAACACGCATTTCCCATATTTATTCTGCGTTTAATTTCCTCCCGGGTGTCATTTATATTTGTTACTGTTGCTCCAAGATATTTGAATTTTTCCACCTCTTCGAAGGATTAATCTCCAATTTTTATGTTTCCATTTCGTACTATATTCTGGTCACGAGACATAATCATATACTTTGTCTTTTCGGGATTTACTTCCAAACCGATCGCTTTACTTGCTTCAAATAAAATTTCCGTGTTTTCCCTAATCGTTTGTGTATTTTCTCCTAACATATTCACGTCACTAGTCCACACCTGTGGAGTAACGGCTAGCGCGTCTGGCCGCGAAACCAGGTGGCCCGGGTTCGATTCCCGGTCGGGACAAGTTACCTGGTTGAGGTTTTTTCCGGGGTTTTTCCTCAACCTAATAAGAGCAAATGCTGGGTAACTTTCGGTGCTGGACCCCGGACTCATTTCACCGGCATTATCACCTTCATCTCATTCAGACGCTAAATAACCTGAGATGTTGATAAAGCGTCGTAAAATAACCTACTAAAAAAAAAAAATCACGTCATCCGCATAGACAAGAAGCTGATGTAACCCGTTAAATTCCAAACCCTGCCTGTTATCCTGAACTTTCCGTAATATTTTTATAAGAACAACAAACTGCTGATAACGTCATAAAATTAGTAGTGTAATATTTTGAATGCTTAGATAATGTACTGCTATAACATCTGCCAAATGGATCGTTAGTGGCACTTCAAAATGTATGCCGCTTTTGTGCTAAATCTATTCGTTTGTAATATTGGACAGTTATGCATAACAATCCGTTATTTTTTCGTGATCATATTATTACTGATATAACTTACTGTATATAGTGAATTTCAACAAATTCCACAATTTGGGATATCTGGCCGACATGTACGGCTGACCACTAGGATGCAGAATACAAAGCAGAGGTTAAATTAAAAGTAAAATGCAATATGATTTGCGGAGAGAATACGGAACAATGATAAATTTAAAAATAAAGTACAATGTGATTTCGAGAAATATGAGATGAAAGTACAATTAAGAGTAGCCTAATGGGATGAAATAAAAAAAAATATTACGTAGTGTTATACAAGAGATTGTGTAAAATGGATAATGAATCTCTCAATACCATTAGACAAATTTTGTTTATGTCCTCATTAGAACATTTCAAAGAAAGGCGAATAGTTTTGGTTAACTTAAACGAAGTTCCCGTAGCTCCAAAAAGAATTCATTTTACTTCCTATGTATTAATATTCATTTTGTATCTCTCACTAAAGTGAGCAATAGATGCATTGCAAATAGACTTCTTTTCATCGTTAACGTTATTGGCTTGTTGATCATTATTCTCAAAACGGACAGTGGGGTCAAGAATGAGGCTTCTTTGGTTCCGGCGATCGATGGCTAAAATGTCTGCTCTTCCCGTTGACCCATTCTCAGCCAAGCAGTGCACTTCTTCGTAAACATCTCACTTTGCGTTCCGAAGAGTGGTTGCGATGGAGCGTTTCACTTTATGGTGGCAATTGTTCCTCAGTAGTTCTCCTTTAGTGTAATAATCCAAAACATGCCCAAGGGTTTCTACTTCGCTGCATTCTGGATGGCGACAGTTTTGTTTGAAACTAAAACTTTTATTTCTTCCTCACCCTGCTAAACTTCGTACTGCACAAAGGTACAACCACCATTGAATCAACAATTTAGACCAAGACTGGACGACATGTCATTCAAAAGAGAGATTGTGCTCAATATCTGGATGTTGAACTTGAGAATTTAATTGTTACCAACTTCAACAATGCATTCAGTTTGTAATTTGAACTAATTATTTTTTAATTCTTTGAGTGGGTCGTTAACGATTCCGTGGCTGATAAAAGAAAGACAATAAGATCAACAGTGGGACTGACGTCTGGAAATGCCAATTCGATTTCTGGTCACACAGAGGTGCGACATATGTGAACAGTGCGGATAATAGGATGACCATAATCGTGTGTTCTGGGAATAAATGTGGTCGGAAAGATGAAACTAAGACTCGTCCGTTTAAAAATTATCGAGCACGTTAACACTTCTCTTTAGAATTAAATTTTCAAATATTTCCCAATTGCTTAATCGTCATTCCTGGTGAGCCACTTTCGGTTCTTGTACTGCCCTTATTTTATATAATGCTACATAACAGATTAGATTAATGGGAATAAGAGGTCAGTGAACGTTAGTGATTCAAGTGAATAAATAAGTTAACAACTATGGAAGAGTTCAACAAATGTAAACACTGTGGGAACAATTACTAAGAGATTGAGAGAAGTGATTGTTTAGTTAAATGAGATTAGTATGAATGAGATAGATAACTAGGAAAGGGAAAGGTAAATAGAAAATTAAGAGAGGGGAAACAGAGGTGAGTGTCGTGATAGAGAAGTGATCAGTGTCATTTATATGTAATAGCAAGATGTTTAAAAATGCGTAAGCACAATATTATGTATCCAATGGAGTGATGACATTGTATGCAGAAATATGAAGGGCAATCACGACCGATGTAAGCTGGTGGAGTACATATACTGTATATGATATGATACATCATATCATATATCATATAATAATAATAATAATAATAATAATAATAATAATAATAATAGTAATAATAATAATAATAATAATAATGATTTATTTAACCTGGCAGAGTTAAGGCCATACGGCCTTCTCTAACACAACCAGGAGTAAAAACTGCGTTACAATAACACTATAAATTTACAAAGTACACTACAAACATATATAATTTCATATCATATCATAACATACATATATCACATCATATATCATATCATATGTCATATATCACATCATTATATCATATCATATACATAATATAATTATACTTACTTAATTACTGGCTTTTAAGGAACCCGGAGGTTCATTTCCGCCCTCACATAAGCCCGCCATTGGTCCTATCCTGAGCAAGATTAATCCAAAATTTATCATCATATCCCACCTCCCTCAAATCCATTTTAATATTATCTTCCCATCTACGTCTCGGCCTCCCTAAATGTCTTTTTCCCTCCGGCCTCTCAACTAACACTCTATATGTATTTCTGAATTCGCCCATACGTGCTACATGCCCTGCCCATCTGAAACGTCTGGATTTAATGTTCCTAATTATGTCAGGTGAAGAATACAATGCGTGCAGTATATCATATCATATCATATCATATCATATCATATCATATCATATCATATCATATCATATCATATCATATATCATATCATATCATATATCATTTCATATATCATATCATAGCATATAATATATCATATCATGTCATGTCGTATCATATATCATATCATATCATGTCATGTCGTATCATATATCATATCATATATATCATATCGTATCATATAGACTATCATATCATATCATATATCGTAACATATCATATCATATATCATATGATATGTCATATATCATATCATATCATATAAGCTACGTAATGATTTTGACAGATTCCGCATTATGAAGTAAGATGGATATATTAATATGTTCAATGACAGTCCTTTTAAGGGACGCTTCCTGAAGATATTTTGAATTTCTCTACCAGTTTGTCGCGTTGTGCTCAGTTGTCCCAAAAATAATCATTTTTCATGATATTTTAAATGTTTATTTCTTTAAATCCCGCCACTTCTAGAAGCTTCTTCAAATTGTTTTTGTTAAAGGATTTACAGGTAACGAATATCCTTATTTTCTCAGGGTACTTATTCCTGTTATTCTTCTACCAATTCTCCATCGCCACAACCAGCCATTAAAAAAGAGGAAACTATAGCAATAACAATAAATATATAAAATATGGCTCCTATTCTTGGATAAAAGAAGAGAAAACTCTTCCAACCCGTTGTCTTTTGGCTTGTGAAAGTTTTGTGTGTGAAGAAAACAGAAGATGAAGTTACCAGCTCGTTTAGTATTTCGTTATAGAGGCAACCAAATGTTTACACACCATTAAATTTTATTTTCCGTGTCATGGCTGCAAGTTATAAAACACCGCATCATTTTGATATACGAGACCTATTTATATGGTTAATGCCTGTGCACAGGTTTCCTCAGCTTTCTGCTCTCTTACTTGATTATACGTTTCCCCAATACTGAAGAATCTGGCAGAATACAGAACAACCTTAATATTCTCATGAGGCCTAGGACTGGCGGGGTGCGTGAGAGTCATTCCCCGTCTCCGTCTCTTTTGAGGCAGTTATTTAAAGTTGGGCATAACCGCAGCAAGGAACAAGTAAGGAGTAGGGCAAAGTTTTCACAGTAATACAGTAAGCATTCAAGTCACTGCCAGATGTTTGGAGAGCACTTAAATTCTCGAGATCCCAGTTAACTGCACTCATAGGAGGGGAAAGTCCCTTCTTAAACTTCCCGCCCCTAAATATTGTAACACTTACTAGTTAGAAGTTTAATGTGTTCTAAGTTCACAGTTGCCCTTTTATTATACCAGAATAGAAAATTAAAGATCCACGACACCTGATCATAAAGATCAGCACTTGACTTGTAGCCTATTATGAGGAATAATGATGTGAATTATGACATTACCAACTTTTAAATTACAATTTCACTAACATTCATCTAGTGCGTTAGTTACAACTCTTGAAATGGTACATTCGTGAGCAGTTTTTAGTGTCATTATATGATACTATAGAGCCTTATTTGGCTTGTAAACCCATAGAATCTTGTCAAGTAATTGTAATATACGTTTCAATCATGAGATTATTTGTTGTTCTTCAAGCGGTACAGTTACTAGCTACGCAATCAGGAACTCCAGATTTGATTTCCAGAAAAACAGTGCACATTTATCTCTCTTCCAAAAGGAATACACAAGCCTGTACACGATTAGGAATATTAATAATTCCTTACATTAGAACGTAATATATATATATATATATATATATATATATTTTTTTTTACAGTGGTCCTTATATGACCTTAAAAAGAAGTAGGTGAACCGTAAGTAATGTCAATAATTTGATATATTTTAAACAAAAAAAAAATGTAATACAATTTGCTCGTTTTTGCTTCTTTTTCTAGATGAAAATTGATTTATAAGAAACATTTCTCAACGTGTTTGAGGAAAATCATTCATAACTCTAAATATGCTCAGTAAATTTAAGAGAACAGTGAATTTTTGACAATAAGTGATAGAAAGAATTTTAGTTTTGTCCTTTATATTTGCAGAAATGTGATCCGAACAAATGTAACTTTTCGTTCTGCAAAAGCATTTTTAATGTTACAATTGTTCGGATCCAATTTCTGTACAGTTAGAGGACAAAACTAATATTCTATGAATCATTTACTACTATAATACAGTACTATTTTAAATTGACTTAACATATTGGAATTTAAATCAATGGCTTTCCCTAAACACGCTAAGAAATATTTCAGATAAAACATTATTTTTCTAGAAAAGGAAACGTAAACGAGAAAAATTGTATGGAACATTTTGGTTTGAAATATCTCAAAGAATAACCCTGAAATTAATTACATTAGCCTAATTACTCTCTATATACATTACATAAAATACGTAACAGGCCTATGTTAAAACTTAATACGCAATACACAATACGAAATAACTACTAAATAATACATAATACAACGTAATATACGAGTAATATGAAATAGGCCTACAATACATATGCGAACGCGAAACATAATACTTTGTATATGATCATGTAGTTAGAGAAATTAGCGCAAATATTGCACTTGTTACATGATACAGTATTATGAATAGAAGCGGTACGCACTCAGTTCGCCTATAAGGAAGATAAATGCTTCAGATTATATATGATATTTTAAGCTTTCGTGGTTAAGTTATATTGTTTAGTTCCAGCAAACGGTAGAATACCGAAAAGTGTGCTTCAGCTGTTAAATCTAGGCCTGCAGAACTGTAGCTCTTGAGAGCGACTGCTTTCATCCCCTTTCTTACCCCACCCACCTTTTCTACCTGTGCGGTCAAAGCGTTCTAGTTACGCTCGGCTGCAACAACATTCATTCTCGGGGCGGAAGTCGATCATCCCCAATAGACGTGCAGTGAGGCTGACGTCATAGTTCCCCTACTTGCGAGTTCTGCAGGCCTGATTAAATCCCTTTTCTCTGCCGAGACTCGAATTTTGGTGCACTGGTTTTGCAGCCGGATATGAATCTGTTGTTTGAGAAACCACACATGTCCTTCGCTTTACCTATGGACATGTGTGGTTTCTCAAACAACCTGTTCATATGCTGTGACATAACCCCGAATTTTATGCATCATTTTACTGGAAGATGTATTGCTGAATAAACAGTGAAAACCTTTAAAGTGAATAATTATATATGTTACATTAAAATAACATTATTAATGTACACTTATAAGGTTGTTTATACCTGTAATCGTTCTCAAAATGGCGAACTTAAAAAAAAACAATATAGAATGTGATTGCGAATTTTTCATGACCAGGTAAAAGAAATCGGTGGCAATAACATTATAAAATAGTTACTAATATACCAAATGTTTATCTGAACACTAAATTGCCAATATAAATTCAAAATAAGAACATGTGTCATAAAGATGACATACACTTTCACAGCATACAAATTTTGTTGTTTCGTAACAATGCAATTCACTTTTAAAAAGTGTATGATTTAAGCACCGGTGCATACAAGCAATCAATTTTGAACAAATAAGCATAAATAGTTATATGTAAGCCTACGTTATAAACATTTCTAATATTATTTTTATATTGATGAGAAAACGGCATTTTAAGTGATATACTGTTAAACATAATTATTTAATTCTAAACTTTCAAGAATTTATTTGAGCGTTTCATCCGTTTGCAGTGAATGCGTTTACAACTCTTCCGAAAAATTTAAATAATAGTAGACCTCTCTTATCTACTTCTTGACAGAGACATTAGAACGAACTTAATTTAGGAATGAAAAGTATAAGTAATTTTAAATACTGTGATGTATAGCAACCAAAAACACTTCTTCGTTGATAGTAACTTCACCGTTTCTTTTGTCGCTTAATTATACCAATAAATGTAACCGTGTGGAAAATTTTCTGATGATAAAGTAGATTGTAGTTGCGTGGTTTTGATTTCAGATGAATAAATATATATTTTTTAAACAAATTATTATTACTTTTTATATACACAAAGATATGAAGGCAGAAAAGAAGGCAGAAAGATATAATGTAGATAAAATGGCTCACTCACTTTAACGTTTACTGGTTGAAGAGTAAATTAATCACGTTTTAAAAGAGAATGACACAGTCTCAATAGTAAAATATGTGATAATATATATATAATTAGAATTTAGTATTTATTTAACCTGGTAGGGATAAGGCCATCAGGCCTTCTCTGCCCCTCTTTATTCAATAATTAATTAGTGGCAACATTTCAATTAACAACAAAGGAGACATTTTTGGAATAGTCACATTGTTGCAGTGCTCGGAAGTACTTTCCTCCAACATGAAGAACCCGCCTCAGGGAGACGACGGACACCATCCACAGCGTCTTTTTGTACTACTCTTCGAACAGACTGCTCTACTGCTGCTATAATTGCCTGTCTGGTTCTAAAGCGAACTCTTCTAAGTGTTAAGGTACGGTCACACGTCGCTACTTTTGCAGAGCTACTTTTATACTGCAGCTGCAAAAGTTGCATGTCGTGTTCACACGTAAGCCAAAAGTAGCGCGCTTTACGCTACTTTTCGTGCTGCGCAACCCGAGTGCTGCAAAAGTTGCAACTGGAGGTTGCGAGTCTGTTCACACGCAAGGCGCTACTTTTGCAGCCGCAGTCATGCTGCAGGTTCCTATCTCAGTGTTGACTTCTCAATATACATTTTGTGGTTATGTTCGCATTATTAAGAAACTCATGCGAAAGCTTCCTTATCTGTTATTTGTCGTATCTAGTATTCAGAAATTGACATTATTTTTACTATAAAGCTTTTAAAAACGCCTATATACTTAAATGATAACCAACAGTATATTCAAGTAATCAATGTCGGTAACCTTCTTTTTTGGAACTACGCTACGGAATATTTAAAAAATGAATTATATCCTCAGCAATTATGCTCAGACTGTGTTGTGTATTTAATAACTGTTGCAAATAATTTATTTTCATCACATTTAACACTAAAATATATCCAAACGATAAAAGTATCATTGGCACATTTGGGTGGTAACACTGGTTGCAACCGCAGCAAAAGTTTCAACAAAACCGATATCAAAAATGCTACGGCTGCAACCCTGAGAACCCTGTTCATACGTCGCTAATTTTAAGTTGCGCGCAGCATGGAAAAGTAGCGGGCAGCAGGTTCGGCAGTCGCTACTTTTCGGGTTGCACCGTTGTTCACACGTCGCAGCAAAAGAGTTGCGCAGTTTTTTGTACTGCAGCGCTGCAAAAGTAGCGACGTGTGATCGTACCTTTAATTTTATTTTCGCGAAAAGATCAAAATCACATAGGCTCATATCTGGGGAGTATGGAGGATGCTCCAGAATTTCCCTGTTCCATCTGCGAAATAATTTAATCACAGGGACAGCTATGCGATAGCGAGCACCATCATGTAGCACAATAGGATGAGAATTCAGTAGATTTCGTTCTTCCAGCTCCACGTTTTTTATGAACATCTTTTCTCCCATTGCGAAATGCATGTGCCTAACTAGCCACGATACAATATGGAGAAGTGTCTCTACCACAAGCTTCCAGTAATGCTATATGGCATTGTCGAGCATTCTTACCTCTTGCAATCTGAATTTTAATTAATCATCTTTGTTCGTATTTGCTAAACATTTTGCAACACTATAGATAACAGTTTACTAATTAAACTCACTACAAATATCTTATAAATGAGATTATTGTCTTCAAACTCACAGATAACGCACATCAGATGCTCTTCTTTCTCATTGTTATCAGCTTGCATTATTTACCGCATTGTTTCTCTTAATTATTTAATGATCCATGTATAAAATTATTTTATAATTTATTATATAAAGATTTATGTAAGAGATTTTTTATAACAAAGTTAATACCCCAATTCGAAAAATTTAATGTTGTCCAAACTGAAGATGAGAAATAATTTAATGCTTAATTATATGGAAAACAACGTTCCTGCTACCACTAGAATCATAGCAGAGGATGCTATTAGTTTTTGATTGAGTAAAACCGGGAAAATAGTGGGAAACCAGCGAACAGAATCGAACTCTGAAACACTCGTGTGGGAATGGCCATGGCGGGCTTGTGTAAATGTTGGCAACGAAGACAAAGGCAGATGAACGTTTAATTGACTGGAGAGCTCTGTTTTATACACTAGCCATGTCCGTTCTGGTTCCCTGGGTTGGAAAGCTGTGGCACTAGCTCACATGTTCCATTGTATGTTCCCTCGTTAAAACTTTGCACTTAGACTCTTTCCACCTCGATCATTTATTACCATGAAATTATGGTTCTGCATGTACGCACTGGCTTGCTCTTTAACCCTAGCTTCTTCTTCCATCTCTCCTTTTCTGCTACAGAAACGCAGTGCCTCTTTCCCATTACTTTCGGAGAGACTTAGCATATACTAAGTAGAGCGCATGCCTGCCCCTCGACGTGCAGCATTAAAAGTAAAGTCTATTAATGTTAATTATACAGTTACATTTTGCATAAATTCACGTAAGAAGGATAAACCTGCTGATAAGCTACTCAGGAATAAATTCCCAAAATCTCTTCCCAGATTTCTCGCTATTTGTCGTAGCCCCTCTAATGCCTAATCAAACTGGAATTTGTAACATTCATTCGATCCACTTTCTGATTAATATATTATGTGTAAAACTATACATCATGCATTTCATCTCAAAATAAAGGCGCATCATAGGGATTCAATATTTAATTTTATGCATTGCATTCTTCACCTGACATAATTAGGAACATTAAATTCAGACGTTTGAGATGGGCAGGACATATAGCACGTATCGGCGAATCCAGAAATACATATAGAGTGTTAGTTGGGAGGCCGGAGGGAAAAAGATCCTTGGGGAGGCCGAGACGTAGGTAGAAGGATAATATTAAAATGAACTGAGGGAGGTGGGATATGATGATAGAGACTGGATTAATCTTGCTCAGGATAGGGACAGATGGCGGGCTTATGTGAGGGCGGCAATGAATTTGCCATTCGACATTTGTAAGTAAGTAATTAATGATACATTGCCTACCCTAAATTATTTTATTGATAGATTTTATTAGAGCTTGTTTTAAAGGAATAAAAATTATGCATTAATTCTTGTATTACTAATTTATTTTAAGACAAAGAAATGTAAAAAGTGACACGGGATTCATCAGATCCCTGTAGTTGCTTGAAACGTTTATGTTCTCAGCTATTATTTTAGTATTTAGATTTTTTAAGAAATTGTTCTTATTCATGAGGATTTGGAATGTCTGTACCTCAGAAGTAATGTATGTTAAGTCCAAAGTTTGCGATTTTCAGATTATAACATTATTGAATTCCTTATGGTGAGATGTATTTGAAGGTGTACTGTGTTAAGTTCTGGGACGACTGATTTCTGATTTAATGATTTTTCGGAAGGTGAAAATATATTACATACATAGTACGATAAGTCCCACATTTGCTTCTATTTTCAAGGTATACGGTGGTTCTACTGTATACAAATAAAAGGTTTGTAACTTTATCAGGGATCAAACAAAAAGAAAAATATGAAATCTGTTTTTCGTCTGTATTCTTAAGTTAATAAAATTGATTTATTATAAGATACTTCTGAGGTACAGATTTGATTGCGAGTGAAAAACATTAATGAAATGTATGCTGTATTAGTAAGTATCTTTTCTTTATTTAATAAAATACCGTATGATTATGTGTACAAGTAGTTACTATGGAAATAGTGTGTTTCATATGAATTTTTGTTGGATAGCCATTAGTATGAGTATATGATAAATAGAGCCCAGTGTTTGGTTACTACTATTTCTTCTTCTTCTTCTTCTTCTTATTCCTATTCTTCTTCGGTCTCACTCCATCGTTTCCGCGGGCGGCCGTAATTTAGTGCTTGGCGTGGTAGCCCTTTCCTTGTTCTAGGCATCCTTAGTAGCCTATATTAGATTTTCATTTCTGTCAATAATTCTCAATTTTCTCTCATTTGGGTCAATATTTAATTCTTTCAATACGTAGACGAAGGTGACAGTTGAGAACAAAAGTGGAGTTTGATCTGTTGAGTAGAAAAAAAAAATCATGATTTTAACAATAGGAACAGAGGAGAGATAAGTAGTTGATGAGAGAAAGTAATAAGATGGCAAATAATGCAATGATGAGTTATGGTGTTTCTTACAGTAAATGCAGAAATGAATCACATCATATCATATCATATAACAGTCATGTCAAAGCAAGCGCAATTTTCTGACCTTGACGTCTTGCGCGGGCAGCAAGCGCTAAATATGGAAAGAGGAAGGGTTGTGTATATGAATAAGCAACCTGTTGGATTAAGAAAACAGTGGTGAACAAACTTCAAACGGAACGTGAAATTTTATGTCGTTATTTTTATATGGCTTCTTTCTGTTTAATATTATCTATATTGTCTGTAAAACTAAAGTACTAGCACTGATTTCTTAATATTGCACTTGTGTTTTAAATCTTAATAACATAATAGAGAGTTAAGAGGGAATATTCACTTAAATTCCATAGTAGTATAATATTACACTGTATTAAGTAGATGAAACACATCATTCATAAAGAAAGTGATATTCCAAAGAAAGAGATTGAGTATGACATGTTAAGTTGGAATTTATATTGATGGTATCTTTAGCCTTACAAAAGTAATTAATAAACTAATTAAAACAATATTACAGTACAAAGCAAAGTTACCTAGGTACTGTATCTGTTTTAAGTGTAACTAATATTACATAACAAAACTTTCATCGCATTATGCTTTTTAAGGTGATATTTGTCAGCAACTTCCTATCATCAGAATATTAAAATATTTTCTCGAAATCTGCTGGAGCTTTAGAGCTGACATTTTTACAACACATGGGCACGTATCTTTTGCTTATGATGTAATAGTAGTTGCTTTGTTAATTCATTTCCTTACAAACAATTTCATGCGAATATTTTGAAAATTTTCAATACACTATCTTCAGTAATACGTATATACGGTATATTAGATTTACGAAAACATTCTGTAAGGCTACTAAATAAATAGGCCTATACCTGAAAATTTCACTTTTCTATACGAAAAGTTGCGAAAATATTTCTTTTGAACAAAAAAATCAAACTTGTGAAAAATGAGCATTAAAATTAAAACTTACATTCTTATAATTCACTTATACTTCTCAGGCAAATCTAAAAATTAACATGGATACAGTCTTAATAAGTTCTCTTCCCTTTATCTATTGAATCGTTGCTGGCCATCCCTGAATATAGCTCGACCAAGCGGCATATACTACCTCTTTCGTCTGTCTCTTTCCTTTCCGCTGTAAAGCGCTCAAGCTCTCCTGGGCTCTAAAGCTCGCGCTTGCTCCTGTGGGCATCAATTGACATGCCTGTCATATATCATATATCATATCATATCATATATCATATCATATCATATCATATCATATCATATCATATCATATCATATCATATCATATCATATTCATATCATATCATATCATATCATATCATATCATATCATATCATATCACATCAACTAAATTACATGTTTTTTCCATATCTAAACTAATACTTCAATCTCTGTATAAGTATAGCGAAATGAAAATGCATACTTATATGCCACGTAGAGAAAGAAAACAACATTGTAACGAGTGGTGTATGTTTCAACCCGTAGCTGTGGATAGGGCTATCATATTTTCTTTAGTAGGCTGCAGTGGACAAATTGTACTATATATGAGATATGTAACTAAAATTAGTGTATTCACAATTATTATAATTTCCGCCTTTAAATAAGGATTAACACTACTGTATTGATTTGTATTTTTATGAACATAGGATCGAGTAGAATTTTATTGGCACCATTCACAATAATTATTAGAATTACTGACGTCGAGACCAGTACCACTTGAACATATTTCATTCTCTTGTCTATGGACAGTTTTCCAGTCACGAGATCTCCTCTAAGCAGAACCAGGAAGGAGATGTGATATCATACTAAAGTATAATTGAGGGGTTGGCTGGAAGA